>NC_027751.1:35482427-35539660 GCF_000695525.1 Brassica oleracea var. oleracea
AATAAATAATAAACAGGATATAAGGCGGTTCGGCCGACCATTAAATTAATTAAATTACTAATAAATAATATAGGCGGTATTCCGGCCATTATAACATGATATAAATAATAGTAGAGGCGGTATACCGACCATTATAACAGGGTATAAATGATACAAATAAATTTTACCGAATCGCAGAGTGATCGTGCTGATAACGTGTTATGAAAAGAACTGGAATTTTATTATATCGCAGGAATTTAAATAAGGGAAAATTTTATACCCGTAGATAGGAGATAACACTGATAACAATAGAGAATTTGTTATTAAGAAGGAGAAGAGATGGTGTAATCGTGTTTTTCAAATGATCGAAAAATTTCGTATTTATAGAAGAAAAATCACTGTGCAAATAGTGACAGTGGGATCCACATCTTTTATTATTTCATCATATGTGTGCGCCTCTTTGTTTGAAATTAAGTTTTCGTAACACTTTTAATATTCTTAAATCTCTAAAAATCAAAAACTTCGGAATAAAATTTTCATGAATAGATAGTTACATACATATTATTAAAATTATTTTAAATTCTATTACAAATATATAAATAAAGTCATATTGTAATTTTAACATGTTAAACTATTTTCTGATATTTTAACCGATTATTAATATGTATTAATTTAACAGTTATAATTTTCTAAATTTAACATTGGTTTCCAAGAATTTATATATTAATTTTACTCGAATTAAAAAGTATAAATACTATTTATATGATTTTCGCTACTTATTTTACGTTCGTTGATTAACAGCTTATAATGAACTTAAACCATATATGTTTCTAACTGTACTGCACCAGTTATATAAAATTCAAACAATTTTATGCTGTGTTTTGAACTGAGGACAGATTTATATATTTTCTCTTCATAGTTGAGCTTCTTCATAAACGACAAATTAGATTTCAAGACAACGAGAAATAACATTGTAATCTTGGGGACCAAGCCAATCAATCTATTTGTAATTCTTGGTGGCCAAGTCTTTCCTTCAATATAAACTCACTTCTCTTCTCCTTTCTTCTTCATCTCATACAATTTTCTTCTTTCTGCATCTGAAAATATTTTCAAGACATCTATACATCTTTCAGTTAATGGATCAAGTGACGCATATTCCACTTCTTGGATGTGTCATGGATCTTCTTTTTCAACTATTTACATCATTCAAGAAATCAGATTCAAGTAAGGTTTGCAAAGAAATTGTTGTTGACCCCACGATAGCAGGAAATCTGGAAGCTCAAAAACACTTCACACAACTACAGTGTATTAAGCTTAGTTGATTGGCATTTGGAATGGCCCCAACTAAGGCAACTATATCATATGTGAATAGTCTCTCAGGTTTTATTGTATTTGAAATATCATAAAAGCATATATTTATTGTAACATAGGTTGTAACACTATAGCCTGATTTTGTATACGTATGCTATTGTTTCTTTGTATAACTAGAAAGAATCAGTATAATCTGTAATATAGAAACCACGAAATCTGTAGAAAAAAAAAAAAAAAAAAAAAAAAAAGAAAGAAACCACGAAATCTAAAGAGTAAATGATAGTTGGACGTCCAATATATAAATCACAAAATCTTTGCCTATGTACCTTATAGTGAGAGATCAAGCTATTCATAGTTAATATAATTGATGGTATCTAGCCTTGTTCATCATGTGTATAAAATGTTCCAAAACTTTAAACATCGTTTAATTGTATTAAACAGAGAGAGTTTCGAGAGTAATAAATGATTGTGAAAAGTAAGTAAAAAATATGGATTTTTGCAAAAACAAGTATATTGCCCATTTACCATAAATACTTCACTAACTTTTACCTTTAGTATAATAATTTTGATTAATCCAATTAAGCCCTTCTATTTTAAATCTTAATAGACGTTGACCCGCGCGAATGCGCCGGTATAATTTTTCAAAAATATGTTGTGATATATTTTTCATATCACTATTATATATTATATATGTGTTGTCATATAGTTAATTGTATTTTATACGTACCATAATATTCAGATAATTAATAGTAATTTATATGTACCATCATATAAATAATAACATATATATAGTTTAAAAACTTAATGTGAAATATAAAACCATAATTTAAGTTGGTGTTTGAAATTGGGTTTTGTATTGTATTTTCTTATATATATTGAAAATATTTTTTTATAATGGTTATTGGAAAATATTTTAGTAAAAATTAATTTTTGAATATCTATATATATATTTTTGAATTAATTTTTTGATACAAATTAATTTTAAATTATTATTTTGATTTGAAATATGTATATAAATTTTAAATTTTGTTTTATGATTATTTTAGACAAAATATGCTTTTTAATTATTTGGTTAAGTGTCGAATTGGTTTAAGAGATAAACGGGTCATGATAACCAGAATTGCATATATAACTAATTCCAATTTTGGTTAAAACTTTACGTTAATGAAATTGCTAAAAAGACATAATACTTCTTTTTTATACTGATATTTTGTTTTCAAACAATTTTCATTTATAATGCTATATATGTTTCCAAACAATTTTCAAATGTATTTTAATTTTAATAATATAGATAGATAGATATTTAATATACTAGCCCATAATTATAAAGCAAAAAATTCAAAAACTTTATTATCTACTCCGATTCTCCTTCCCTGTCTCCCTCCTCCTCCCCCATCCACTACGCATTTCCTCAAGTTCTCTGTAAAATTCACAAAACCTGGATGAAGAGGGTTCACGTAATCCCACAGAACCTACTGCACCTTCAATTCCAGTTTCCAAATCTCTGACCTCTCAAATGAAGCTCGCAAGTGTTTCGATTCTCTGCGCTTCAAAGCAACCGGTTCCTGGACCTCCATCGTTTCTGGATACTTTCCAAGCACGCCACATATTCCATGAAATGTCCTGAGAGAAACATCGTTTATTGGAACGGTTTGGTTTCAGGGTATTATAAAATACGGGATATGAATAAGGAAGCCAGGAGTGCGTTTGAGATTATGCAAGAGAGGAGAAATGTTGTCTCCTGGACAGAAAAGGGGAGGTTCTCATAGGTTGATGATATGATGCATGTGAAAGATGTTGTAAAGTGTACTAAAATTTAAAATTGAGAGATAGAAATGTTATTACAGGTTACTGTCAGAGACTCAGAATAACGGCATAGATGTTGCTAGGAATCTGTTTGAAGTGATGTCAGAAAAAGACTGACGCTTCATGGACTCAATGTAACTGGCATACACACTGAGTGGGGGAATCGAAGAAGCTGCTGAGTTCTTTAAAGCGATGCAGGTGAAACCGGTTATTGCTTGTAATGATTGTTGGGTTGGGTGAGAAAGGAGAGATATCAAAAGTGAGGTCAGATTTTGGAGACAGAGTATACGCAACAACATAGCAAGTGGAAGATTCAGCTTTGTGGGAACAACTTAAACTTCAGAAGCTTCAGCTAGATATGAGTTCTGCTCTCGCAAACATGATGGGCTCTTTCAGTCTCATTTCTTTCGTTTAAAGTATCTTTGTTTTACTGCTATGTTGTCTTTTTCAGTTTGTTTGATGTGATGCATTTAAAATTGCACACAAAAACTTGAAATTGTCTCTATTCTTGTGTTCTGAAGTTATATGGTCTGAATAAAAGTCCAATTTAGGTTTCTTCTTCTTTATCTTAATACCTTATAGTATAACTTCAGAATACCTTAACCAAACCATATATCTTAATACCTTATATAAGGCTTATACTAATAACTAACAATGACATGATGATTAGTTACACAAAATATTGATCAAAATGTTTTGCGTTCACATCTGACGTTTTTCTTTTCTCATCTGTGCAATGAGTCTCTCACAGGGGCAACTTCACAAGGAGCCTGCTCGATAAAGCTGTGGAGAAACGCTCAAGTACATTTATTTAGAGACAATGACAATAGAGAATCAAAGTAACAGAGAAGTTGCATAAGAAAACGTTGTAGGGGAAAAAGATTGGTTAATGAAAAAAAAAGTTATTTGCCAAAGGAAGCTTGGCTTCATTTGTAGGTTTGGTAAATATTTACTAACCATTTTAAATGATTTGCAGGAGATTTGTCAACACATGATGCAGAATTCACAATCTACCAAACATAGACAAGATCAAAATGTAGATGATGTACTATCTCAGCTTCGCAGATTAAGAAGATGTTTGTAGGATTTATACTCCAGTTAACGTAGTTTGGTAAATAAACTTTAGAAAATGTGATCTGCCGGATTTTAGATAGGTGGGAAAACCGTATATTATGTTCCTAGTTTTCTTTTTGGTCTAAATGTTTGTTTTTGGGTCTAAATGTTAAAATAAAGGAAATTAATAAATACAAAAGTAATTGGCCCATAGATAAATGGTTTATATAACTATTTAATTAACTGTAATTACATTTGCTATACCTGTAGACGGTAGATTGAACATTCTGGTTTTTGTAAAACAAAAATTGATTATTTTTTTTGTCATCACAAAAAGTGAAATTATTTTTTTTAACAATAATTACACAAGACAAACATTTTTCGGACGAGTGTTTTTAGTTTATACATTATTCATGTTATCCATATTTTTATGAATCATAAAGTATCCTTTAAATATTATTTGTAAAGTGATTTTCATATGTGTCATCACCAATTCGGTCTCAACAAGAAAATATGATATGTATAATTTACATTATAAAAAATTTATATTTTTAGCAAAGGTTTTAAAAATATGGTAATCACTACTACTTTCTATGTCATCATTAATATAAATTCTATATATATATATATATATATATATATATATATATATATTTAGTGAGACTATTAAAATATATTACTAACTAATAACTAATATATCACCACTTAATTAATATATATATATATATATCACATCAAAAAAAATAAACTAAATATAGTTACACATATAAATTTTTTCATCAACTTATATATCATGTTTTGTATAAATATATATACATTTATCAAAATTAATTGTAAGTGTGCATCAAAAAATACAAAACTAAATTAAGCAACACTAATCAAATAAAATTTTGTTCATATTGAAATGATTAAAATTTTATTTAAATTTATGGTTCATTAAGTTAATTAATTTTTTTTACCAGTTTAATATATTTTAACTAAAATAAGCAAAAATCCAAAATTATTAAAATTTTATATTTAAATATAGACTTTTTTAAATACATGATAACAGAAATAATTTTTAAAATAATCATTGAATGCAATATAATATAAATAAAAATTGTTTTATTAAATGTAATTTTAAATATATTGAAATTTGAAAAGTATCAAACTGAAATAGTTAAACCAAATCAAATAAATAAGACTAAAAATACATTTTTCGTTTTATTAGTATCAAAAGTCCAAAATTGACCAGAAACGTTTTGCGGCAAGGGGAAAATTGTATTATTTTCTGTTTTATTTTAGAAAATTTATCAAAAATATACACGGTTATTTTCATCAAATTGCTTCTTTTCTCTTATATCTCTCATAATATTTTTGGTTGCCTCTGCATGATTAGACAGGATCTCAACAAAATTTACTCACCATGACAATCTGAGTTTAGTGGACAAATTGATGTTCCATCAAAATGTTCATAGATTCAAGCCCCCAAAAGAGAGGTTGTAAAAATTAACCCAAAATCATTTTTTCCGTCTGAACACCAGCAAAAGAAAATTTTGGTCTTTGATGTTATCTTTGATTGCTGGAAGATGCTGAAAAACATGAATGTCATCAAGCATCTCACCTTCTATGTCGTAACGAGCTCTAAAAGCAGCCAAATGTGCATAGTAAAATTGGTGTAATAAGTGACACAGATCTAATAACATTGGAAAATCTGCAAAAAAAAATTGATGTATTTAGTTTGTAATCAGCATGTCCTAAGTGAGATGTTATGCTTGCTTACGTGTAGCAAAGAATGTTAGTGAGCTTTTGTAACATCATCAGCAGAAAAATGGTTCTCGTCGAAAAAACATGGTAATGAGCAGGTATGATTTACCCTGGAATACTTAGACAATGAGAACTTGATAATTAGTGGGAACCATCAAAACTAGTGTGACTAGCTATTCAAATAAAAAGCAAACTTGAATGGGTGACAAATATTGGTGTCAACGACAGTATCTAATATAAATAAGAAGGAAATGCAATATGTTTTAAGTTGAGATCATCAAAAGAATTTTTAGGTGGATATAAGAGCAGAATTTCAGCAATCTTTGAAGACTATTGCCGCTATTATCAGTCATATCTTGTTCAGTATGAAATTGACAAGTATAGTGTCATTTCTACACAACCAAAAATATGACACTTAATCTTGTCTACTCGATCACTGCTTGGAGAATTACAATTAGGAAAAGAGATTGTTGAATTCAAGCACAACATGTCAATATGCTTTACCGGAAGAAGATAATCCTTTCAAGTTTTAGGCTTGTTTTTCGATAGAATGTTAAGAGATGTTCCTTGCATTTAGAAATATTGTTATTTTGTGATCTTAGATATCAAAGGGATTTTTTTTTTTTGAGATATTTGATATAACCATTATTGTGATTGTCTCATACCTATGTTAGTGCTTGTTTATTAGTGTTATTAGGAAAACCTACCTTAAATGGAGAAAAAGAAACTAATCCTCTTCACAAATTTGATGATTCATACATTCAAAAACAAGGTATCAAGAAGCTTGCAATTAACTTGAACTAAACTTGCACATACCAATCAAGTAAAAGCTAGAATATCAACAAAGGCATCGCCTAGAGTTAGCTAAAACATTCTGTCAAGAATTGATTGGGAAGTGCTCCAGTTTAGGAATGGTCTGAATTCTTAATCCTTTTGGTATCTGTCACACGATTTGCTTATATTTAAAAGAGTCACACTTTTTAACCTTGATACCAGCAATGCGGAAAGCAACCTGTTATTCCAATCATCTCTTATCAACCTGAAAAAATTGAAGACGCACTGTGAGAGATCCACAAAAAGGCAGCTAACCTCCAAATTTTTATTGTGATATTGCATGATACGACTGGTAAGTTTGCAAATTGATTGGTCTCTAATTCTATGTTAATTATAATGAAAATCTGGTTTCAACGTCTCAGTATTCTTTTGCAGGAAAGATCAAAAAGATATGTGAGACAGAGCTTGGCATTGTCTCACAGTGTATTCAGAGAAAAAAATGCAATTAAGCCAAAAAAATGTTGTCTGGAGTCTCTTGCCTTGAAGATTAATCTCAAGGTTTTTGCCATCTCTCTCTCTCTCTCTTTCTTGTTGCTTACATTCTTGCAAATTTCTTGTGTTAAATAATGGTTTCTTGTATAGAGGCCGGACAACTTTCTCTCGCTGAGGTATGCATCTTATTTATTTTACTTGTATCTACCTTCACAAGTATTATCTCTCATTTTTTATATAACCACAGGTTGTTTGCTTCCATGGACTGGCCTGAGATAATCACATACCGAGCATTGGTTTCTGCTCAGACTATCATCCGCATATAGCAGGTGAGACACCAAAGGGCTAGCATGTGTGCCTGGGATTGCTGCTTTAAATCTTTATATGAAATATTGTAGCGACTTTTTTTCTCGTTGACACATCTTCTAAGGGTCATCTGCTGGTGCCGCCATGCTTTCTTTGATGATTATAGTCTTTACATGTTTCATTGACAAAGATTGAACAGATGAGAGCTCTTTAGAATCAAGTTTGCGGGTTCTAGCTGCGTGTTTCACGTAGCGTATCTAGAGGGATATTTTAATGAGCCTCCCTCTTTTTCTAGGGCCAAATGTTAGATCCTAAAATCCACTCAAAAATATGGTTTTCATTTTCGTTGACTTGTCTAAATAGGAAAGCCTAAGCTATGATCAACTAAGAAAATGTATGTTTTATTAATAACGAGGTCAAAAACAAGCGATGGATACAAATGGTGTTTAAGCAGGGGCGGCGGATCTACAGTGTTAAGTACGGAGGCACGTTCCTCCGACTACTTTATATAAATTATTTAGGTAACTAAGAAATCGTCAATGCATGTAGGTCAGTTGGTTAAGGTGCTCCCGTAAATTAGCGTGGACATAAGTTCGATTCTCATAGATACATATCTTATGCTTTATTTTTATTTTGCTTTACACTTTTGACTTTGTAGCTTGTCACGTTTCCATCATTCAATGGAACTATTAATTGCTCTGCACCAAGATTTGATTTATTATTAATAACTTTCTTTTATTTTCGTTAACCTAATTGCTTCTTTGGTTTATTTAACTTTCACCAATTGTTTTCATTTTATTCGCTCCTAGATTTCATTCTTTTTCTGAAACAATTTTTAAATTTATTATTTCATACAACTGACATTATCAATTGCTAATAAATAAGAAAATATTATATTAAATAGTAAACTATATATTTACTTTGTATTTAATATTTCAGAGTTTATTTCTGCATGATATAGTGACATGTATAACACTGTAATACAATGTAAAATTAAATACTACATTATATATATACTATATATATTTAACTAGTTTTGAATGTAAAATTTTATTATTTTGATTAATAAAATTTGTAGATTTTTTTAAAAAAATATTAAAATAGTTTATAAAACTTGGTATAACTTGTAACAATTAGTATATATTATATTTTGTTTACAGGTTATAACTAATAATTTTTTATAATATTTTGTATATATATATTAATATTTTAACAGTTTTTAATGTGAATTATTTTATTAAATATATTTATTGTGTTTCCGCGTCAAATAATTTTTTGGATTTGCCACTGCCAGTGTGTTTAACAAGAGAGTATGAATGTATTGAGACTATAGTTTAGCCATGGAGAATTGGGATCCTCTCTTCTTGGCTTCTCCTCCATTTATAAGTCTTCGGTGTGAACCATAATGTTAATGCGATCTCGTGCGTGGAGCAAGGGGTGTTTATGGTGGTTTTTAGGCTCTAACGTTCGATCATAGTACCTTTTTGAAAATACAATCATAGTTTGAGGCTTTAAATCGTTGGCCCAAATAAAGGCCCATTAACTCACAGATTCGTGTCACTTTCCCTAGCCGCACAGATAGAAAACAACAAGATCGAGATTATATTCACAAAGTGGAAGAAGGACAAGAAGAAGAAGAAGAAGAAGAAGAAGAGATCCACAAACAAACGCAATGGGTGCAGGAATCTTAGCTTCTCGAGCGATTCGACCAGCTTCTCGTCTTCTTCGATCTCAACCCTCCAATCTCTTCCTCCGCACCATCGTCTCGAAACCAGAGCTCCAATCTCCCGAAGCCGCCGCTGTCTCGCAGCCCGAGCCTCCGAAGAATCAGATCCTCCCTCCGAGGAACCCCGTCGGCGGAGCGCGCGTCCATTTCTCGAACCCCGAGGATGCGATCGAGGTCTTCGTTGATGGTTACGCGGTCAAAGTCCCTAAAGGCTTCACTGTTCTACAGGCCTGCGAGGTCGCCGGAGTTGATATCCCGAGGTTTTGTTACCATTCTCGCTTGTCGATTGCTGGAAACTGCAGGATGTGTCTTGTTGAGGTCGAGAAATCTCCCAAGCCTGTAGCTTCATGTGCTATGCCTGCTCTCCCCGGTTAGATTCGATCTGATCCTTGATTGATTGCTTGCTGTCATTTTTTGGGGATCTTTGTTCTGAGAGTTTGTTTTGTAAACAGGGATGAAGATTAAGACGGACACACCAATAGCAAAGAAGGCGAGGGAGGGAGTGATGGAGTTCTTGTTGATGAACCATCCTCTGGATTGTCCTATATGTGACCAAGGAGGAGAGTGTGATCTTCAGGACCAGTCTATGGCCTTTGGATCTGACAGAGGCCGTTTCACCGAGATGAAAAGATCTGTCGTTGATAAGAATCTCGGTCCTCTTGTCAAGACTGTTATGACTCGGTGTATCCAGTGTACAAGGTTAGTGAAAGACAGTTTGATTCAAGTGAAATGCGATGCATAAGCTGTTCGTATTGATTATGTTTATGTCTTTGTAGGTGTGTACGATTTGCGTCGGAAGT
This sequence comes from Brassica oleracea var. oleracea, assembly GCF_000695525.1. Taxonomy (NCBI): domain Eukaryota; kingdom Viridiplantae; phylum Streptophyta; class Magnoliopsida; order Brassicales; family Brassicaceae; genus Brassica; species Brassica oleracea. The sequence goes on from NC_027751.1 coordinate 35,492,421, forward strand.
TGCTGGGGTTCAGGATCTTGGAATGCTAGGCCGTGGAAGCGGAGAAGAAATTGGCACTTATGTTGAAAAGCTTATGACTAGTGAACTCTCTGGAAATGTTATTGACATCTGTCCTGTGGGAGCCTTGACCTCAAAGCCTTTTGCTTTTAAAGCCAGGAACTGGGAGTTGAAAGGAACTGAAACCATTGATGTTAGTGATGCTGTTGGGTCCAACATCCGTGTTGATAGTAGAGGACCTGAGGTGATGCGTATCATTCCACGTCTTAATGAGGTATGTTCAAAAACTTTGTTATTAATCTTTTGGCCTGGATGTTGAACTGGTGGTTGTTTCTGTTTAGGATATAAACGAAGAGTGGATATCTGACAAAACCCGATTCAGCTATGACGGTCTGAAAAGGCAAAGGCTTAGCGACCCTATGATTCGAGATTCAGATGGACGATTCAAGGCGGTGAGCTGGCGTGATGCCTTGGCCGTTGTGGGTGATATCATCCATCAGGTCAAATCAGATGAGATTGTTGGAATAGCAGGTCAGCTATCTGATGCTGAATCCATGATGGTATTGAAGGACTTCGTTAACAGAATGGGTTCAGACAATGTCTGGTGTGAAGGAACAGCTGTTGGTGTTGATGCTGATCTTAGGTACAGCTATCTAATGAACAGTAGCATCAGTGGGCTTGAGAACGCAGATGTTTTCCTTCTCGTTGGTACCCAGCCTAGAGTTGAAGCTGCAATGGTGAACGCTAGGATCTGCAAGACAGTCCGTGCATCGAATGCCAAGGTTGCATACATTGGTCCGCCTGCAGATTTCAACTACGACTGCAAACACCTCGGGACTGGACCTGATACCCTCAAGGAAATCGCTGAGGGACGTCACCCGTTCTGCTCGGCTCTCAAGAACGCCAAAAACCCTGCAATCATTGTTGGCGCTGGTCTCTTCAACAGAACCGACAAAGATGCTATCCTCGCTGCTGTTGAGTCCATTGCACAAGCCAACAATGTCGTCAGACCAGACTGGAACGGTCTTAACTATCTCCTCCTGTACGCTGCTCAAGCAGCTGCCCTTGATCTTGGTCTAATTCAACAGTCTGCTAAAGCCCTTGAGTCTGCGAAATTCGTCTACTTGATGGGAGCAGACGATGTAGATGTTGACAAGATTCCTAAAGACGCCTTTGTGGTTTACCAAGGTCACCATGGAGACAAAGCGGTTTACCGTGCAAACGTAATCCTCCCTGCTTCGGCCTTCACCGAGAAAGAGGGAACCTATGAGAACACAGAAGGATTCACCCAACAGACTGTTCCCGCTGTCCCGACGGTTGGTGATGCAAGAGATGACTGGAAGATTGTGAGAGCTTTGTCCGAGGTATCGGGTGTGAATCTTCCATACAACTCAATCGAAGGTGTTAGGTCTAGGATCAAGAGCGTCGCACCAAATCTAGTCCACACAGATGAACGAGAGCCAGCTGCTTTTGGGCCATCATTGAAGCCTGAGTGCAAGGAGACAATGAGCACAAAGCCGTTCAAACCAGTGGTCGAGAATTTTTACATGACAAACGCCATCACGAGAGCATCAAAGATCATGGCACAGTGCAGTGCTGTCCTCTTGAAGAAGTGAGAGCTTTCTCTATTTCACTTTTTTTTTTGTTTGCAAAAAAAAAATAAAGGTACCGAGTATTTGTTTGCTCTCTTTATTAAGGCCGAGTATCTGATTGTCTCTTTAATAAGCACATTATTAGATGCAAAACACTGCCGTATTGAATTTCATCTTTTAATTTGTTGGCATCTTGTGTTTGTTCTTTGTACTGATTCAAATTTTCATGTGTACTCTCTTTAATGTCATATACAAGTTTTCTCATTGCCGAACATTTTCAACATGTAAACTCCAATTCTACTTCTGTACCAAATCCATCAAAAGAAAGATTCAGTTTTCTTCTTCTAACAATTTGAGAGCCTTTGTCCCAATAAGAAGAGGAAGAAAAGAGTTAAACTCTTTGTTCGTTGAATCAAGCATAACCGATAGATAAAGATGATAATCTCTTCTGACTTCTGAGCATGACAGGTACAGACAAAGGTCGGGATCGTTTATAGCCAAACAAAAGGAAGAAAAGACCATTAATTGGTTTGAATGGAAAGAAAATCAATCTAATTTTCTGTTAACTCGCTAAGAGCACACCAACAATCAGATTCACGTCTGACGTAATTTTGAGTAGTTTCATGTTTAAAAAATTCCATGCATATGTTAAATAATTGGTTTGAACGGTAGTTTAATGGTACGAGCCAACTGGGTTCATGGACGTGGAAAAAGATTCTTAACCTCCGGGATATGGCCAGAGATTTTTATAAGGTGGAGATAGGTGATGGAAGAACCACTTTTTTCTGGTATGATTTTTGGTCTGAGCTGGGGGTTCTATCAAAGCTGCAAGGAGATAGAGGTGTTATCGATATGGGAATCAGAAGAGCTGCAACAGTGGAAGAAGCCTTATTCACGGATGGGAGATGGAGAAGTCATAGAAGTACAGCTGCTAAATCAAGTTAAAGAAGAGTTGAGTCTTTTGAGAAGAAAACATGATCCGGGAAAAAAAATATTAGTTTATGGAGAAATAAAGCTGGCTATAAGTCCCAATTCTCTTCAAAAGAGACCTGGCATCTTATGAGAGAAGACAGAGAAGAATGTAGTTGGTTCAAAGGGGTGTGGTTTTCAAAAGCCGCTCCTAAATTTGCTTTCATCACTTGGTTAGCAATGTTGGATCGTCTATCAACCATTGACAGAGTGTCACGATGGATAAATGGGGTGGATCAAAAATGTGTTCTCTGCAACTCCTCTCCGGAGACACGAGACCACATGTTCTTTGACTGCTCATACTCGTCCGAAGTGTGGGAGTACCTCACTAAAGGGATACTTAAACAGTCTTACTCACCTTAGTGGCTTGAAGTCAAGAAGATCATTTCTGAAAAAAACTATGGCTGTGGAGAAAGGGTACTGTGTTAGATATGCAATGCAAAGCGCCATTCATGCGTTGTGGCGGGAAAGGAATAAAAGGAAGCATGAAGAGCCTCATACACATGTCCATGTGTTTAAAAAGATTGTGTAGAAGAGCATAAGGAACAAACTTAGCTTGAACAGCAAGAATGGATGGTCCCAAGAAGCTTAAAGGAACTCTTTCTTTTTGGTTTGGCAGTAGAGAGTAGAAGTAGTATGAGAAAAACAATCTTTTTAAATTCTAACACATTCTGATGTAAAAAAGTTTTTAATGGATACTAATTTAACATTCATTCAAAAAAATAATAATAACAATTCGTTTGGGTAGAGAAGAAAACTGTTTTCATTAAAAAAAAAAAAAATTCCCTTCATTTTTAACTTTCCATGGTTATTGGAAATAATATTTGTAAAAATCCTATCAAAACTCCCCTTATTGGAAAATATGGATTTGATCAATAATTTATATCAAATATTATTTTGGATTATTAGAAAAATTGATTTAAGCTAAAAAATTCAATAGAAAAGAATACCACCTAAAGAGATGGAATTTAGAAAATAAAACACACACACTCAATTAGGGCTTATTGCTAACATGAGAAAAGAGTAGAGTAGAAGATAAGATAACCTCGTATAGCTCGCAGCTTGCAAATCAACATTGGAATTTCTGGCCTTAATATTTATCTCGACTGCTTCCTTATTATCCTCTACACATTTGAAATCAATTGAGGCCAAAACTCACAACCCTTAACGAATCAGTCACGTTCAATTCATTACTCACGTAAGAGATCAAAACAGGAATACCAGTGGAGTCCGAAGCTTGTGTGACCGGAGTATCTTTTACTGCGGCGGAAGCGGAGAAGGGCCTGACAAGTAAAGGCTTACGTCAGTGAACATGGCGGGAAGAAAGACTTGGGGCTCGGAGAGTGTTGAGGAAGAGGAAAGAGGTAAATGTGGAGAAGGGCAGAGGAACCTTGGAGAATCTCAAAGTGTGGAAGCTGAAATATTTCTGGCTTCAAGGTTGTATCCTTTGATAAGTGCATGTGTAGGTAGGAATTGGTTCATGTTCAGGGAACTTAAGACATTCGTTTATTTATTTGGGTCCATGTTTCCAAGGAGAATGTTGGTTATTAGTTATTGCTAAACCTATTGCACTACACTAATCATTTAAACTTTTGTATTGAATGTGTCAATAATTCAGCTGGAAAAATGTTATTAGCTAAATGGTTAAGCAATAAACTCAATTACAGTTCTGTATCACACTTCTCCAGCTCCAACGATATACATGAAGCTCTAAAGGCAGTGCTCGTTGCTGAGAAAACATTAAAACCTGAGAAAATATGACTCAAGAACCATACAAGAGCTCCATTGTTTCCAATTAACTGAACCATAAGTCTTAAAAAAGATGATCTTCTAGTGGGAGCACAGGGAGAGAGAGCACATAATAGTTTCACCTTCCCACGCATCTAAAAGAAAAGGCCATGACGTCAAAACCAGATGACTAGATATGCAACACGTTTGCAAAATATATAACAGATTTGAATACTTATCTGATAAGCTGCTATTTGAGAGTATATCTCTGCAACATCATACAGTAGTTATTTAGTGGGAATGAACTTGCCTGCTGTTATATCTTATCACCACAAGAGCGAGGTAAAAAAACTCGATGTAGTTCTTGGAAGACTCTGTGGAAATAAGATAATGTTGACCAAGATTTAGATATTTCATAAGAAGCTAAAATATTAATATGGCTGAGCAACCAATTCTCCATTGCGTCAATCCAAAGAATGCATCAAAATGGTTTGACAAACTGGTCACTAGATAGGTACACTTAAGGTTCTGATATCAACAACTGAAGGAAGATTTATACAAAGGACAATCTTGCAAAGGAGTATACACAGTAGTTGTATCCTGCTTTTTCTCTTTCACAACTCACAAGTAATCCTTGAAGCTAATTTAACAGATCCAATTCATTACCACCTTATCCCATCTGTCAAAAGCCTGATGCAACAAAACAGCATATTGAATTTTTAGACGATGAGAAACTGATGAGAAGCTATTGTAGCAGCATGTTGAATTTTTTTTTGGTTAAAATTGTATCAAATCCCCCATCAAAACTCTATCAAATCCCCCATCAAAATCTCCATCAAATCTCTAAATCCCACCAGGTCTAAAACCCTCAGAATTTTATGAAATCCCTAGTACAATTTGTTAGAACTTTTATAAATACCATATCCAATAATGGAGGATTTGAAGAAAAACCAAAATTTGATGAGACCTCTAATACAATAAGCCCCCCTTAATTTCTCTTCTTGAATGATCTAACTAATTGTTATCAACTATTTAATTTAAGTACTAACTACTAATTATTGATAAAAAGAAACAAATAAACGATCATTAAGAAGGATTAATAGCAAGACATTTTTAATTAGGAGAAATCACAAAATAAAATATTTGATGATACGCTTTTTTATGGGATATTTAACATAATGATGTGCATGATCTAGGAAGAGATAAAACTCCTCCATCATATGTATGATTTTTAGAAGATTTTTTTTTGTTTCATTATATTAGATTTATTCATAATTAAGTTTTATTTAACTGTATATGATATTTTATGCTACTAATATTTTGTATTATTGGTTGGGTTATTTTTGTTTAAAACAAATATGTTTTTCTAATACATGAAGAAAAGTTCTTAAATTTTACAATTTTAGCTACAAATTTTATATGAAATTGAGGGAGTAATATCTTGTTGGGTTTGGTTGGTATATTTGGGGTTGTAAAAAAGAAAAGAAATACAAAAAGTAGCAAATCGAAATATCATCATTGCAATTTCTTACATTTTGATTATTTTCTTGACAATCTTTTCCGAAAACAAATTCCATTGGTTACTAACAAACCAATCATAATAAATTGTGATGATATCACTCATCCAACAGAGAACCAAAAACTTTCTATTGTTGTTGTATGAATACTTTGTGGAGGCCGACAAAAACAAATATTTAGTGGATGTTGTTGGTCTAGTATTTTAATGGATTTAGATATTTTTCTTAGATTTAATTTTTTTTTGATAATTCATTGATTTTAAAATCATCAATTAGATTTCAAAAATGATATTGAATTAAAAATCAAAATAAATGGATTATTATAGATAAATCAAATGGATTTGCAATCAGTTCATCTTTGACTCTTTGTAGTATAATAAAACATATAAGAAATTACATGTATTTTCTTATTACATATATCATATGTTATTCTAATAACATAAAATCTCTCCACATATTTGTTGCTATTGTAGCTCTTTTACTTGATTGGCATGTGTAAGAATAGGTCAAGTTTAGTGCAAGCTTCTTCTTCATTCTTCTTTTTGAATGTATGAATCAACAAATTTGTGAAGAGAACTATTATTTTTCTCCTTTTAAAAGGATTTTTCTTAATAATAATAATAAACAATCACTAACATCAGGAAGCTTGACAGGGAAATCACTAAAGAGGAACATGCAAAGGTATTTACTTTATTCAAATCATTCTATTAAATTGTTCAATCATTTAGTTTACTAATGCTTTTTGTTTTGTGCAACCATCATATTAAATTAAAATAGCAGGGAGAAATAGACCTTAAAAAGACTTAGGCCCAAGTTCATAATTTTACAAATTCTTATATTGTATATTGTATTTGTAGTTGGAAAAAGCCCTCAAGAGTTTGAAAGTTGAGTTGACCTATTTGTTTCCAAAGAAAGAAGGCACAAATTGAAGGAATTTCCGTCGATCCCATCCATCTGCTTAAGTCAAAGTTTTAATCCATTTAGTCAACCCGAATTTGTTTGAAATAGTTTCTTATATTTTGGTTTCATAGTAGCTTTTATCTATTTGATATTTCAGATTCACGCAAAAAAAAATGGGCATTGAGGCGAAAGTCACAGACTATTTTACTAGCCGATATAGCCTCAAGGTGGAGTATCCATTTCTTCCTGCAATCCGAATAGAGAATGATGCATACCTGTCAATGGAAGTAAGAGATTTCAATTCAAACACTTCATTTATTTGCTTATATTCATCATCATTTACAATTTATGTAAGTGTCGTTCTTGTGGTTTTTGCAGTTCTGCCTAATAGTTAGTGCCCGACAATACACAAAAGGTCTTAATGACCATCAAGCGACTGCATTCCGAAAAGCTTCTGTCCAATCGCCTGCACGTAGAGATCTCTACGATAAAATCGGTAAGTTGGTATTTAATTTTAATGGATTTAGACATTTTTCTTAGATTTAATTTTGTTTTAATAATTCATTGATTTTAAAATAATCAATTAGATTTCAAAAAAGATATAGAATTCAAAATCAAAATAAATGGATTATTATATATAAATCAAATGGATTTGCAATCAGTTCATCTTTGACTCTTTGTAGTATAATAAAACATATAAGAAATTATAACATGTATTTACTCATTACATATATCATATGTTATTCTGACAACATAAAATCTCTCCACATATTTGTTGCTATTGTCGCTCTTTTACTTGATTGGCATGTGTAAGCTTAAGTCAAGTTTAGTGCAAGCTTCTTCTTCATTCTTCTTTTTGAATGTATGAATCAACAAATTTGTGAAGAGAACTATTATTTTTCTCCTTTTAAAGGGAATTTTCTTAGTAATAATGATTAACAATCACTAATAGAGACATTAGACAAACACATAATGGTCATATCAGATATTTTCATTATTATTATTTTTCTCTTTTGATTTTTAGGATTACAAAAAGAACAATATTTTTAAATGCAAGAAACATCGCTTAACATTCTATTAAAACAGATGCCTAAAACCTAATGAGGTTGAATTTGAATAGCTATGCTGGTTTGAGGGTAATCATCAATCTGTCCTCACCAATTATCAAGTTCTTGTTGTCTCATAAGAATTATAAGATTTGTAGGTGTCTAAATGTTTCAAGGTACAGGCAGACCTTCTCATTATGATTTTCTTTCTGACGAGAACCATTTTTCTGCTGATGATTTTGCAAAATCTCACTAATAGTCTTTGCTACACATAATCGATCATAAAATCTCACTGTGGACATGCTAATTACAAACTAAATACATCAAAACAAACTTGCAGATTTTCTAAGATTACAAGATCTGCGTTACGCTTGTTACACCTGTTTACTATGTACACTTGGTTGTTTTAAGAGCGTGTTACGACATGGAAGTATGAATCTCGTAATTAAATTGTTTTCATTACATTAATCTTTGACCCCTTATTTAAGATCAAAGTGTGATAATTTTACATTGATTGTTGATGGTAGCTAGAAGAAGAAGCATATTGCCATAGTTTTACGACTTTTCATCTTGAACAAAAATTTAAATAATGTTTTTTATAATGTAAATTTTCAATAAAAGGATACAGAAAATTAAAACAGAATGCAAAGATGATAAATAAACTGGTGGGCACAATAAAATCCTCTTCGACAATACTCAAACAAGGTAAGCTTTCATGAAGACGCATGCATTTTTGCAGAACATGTGCTTTGTGTCATTAAAATGGTGAGTAGAATAGACATATATAATGGATAATTTCTTTGTCCATGACCCACAGATTATTTGAGATGGAAGCATTCTTTTATTCTCTCTGAAGGAGAATGAAGAATGTAGTGAGATCTTTTTCGTTTTTTTTTTCTTTTAATAAAGAAAAGATTACAATTGGTCTAGATATTTTAACCGAAAACCAAACTAAATCGAGAAAACTGAAATCAAATCGCCGTTTACAAATATTCAAACATGAAATGTTTTATATTTTCTGAAAACTCGAAACCGGATCAGAATCGAATCTAGAGCTGAATAGATACCAAAATATCTAAAATACATTTTGAATACATAAAAATGTCAACTATATTAGTTTAAAAAAAAAAATCAAATTGAAAATTCTATATATATAAACCAAATTATTCGAAAAGGAAAAAAAAAAACAAAATGACCTAAATACTTTTTAACCAAAATATTTAAAACTATTTTAATCTAAACAATCCGAGCTATCTGATATTTTACTTGTACTATCCATAATTATCTGAAAATAAAAGCAAAACTGAAATTGAATTAGACTCAAAATTTTCTCAGATATTAGTCGATCTCGGCTTGTTACCTAAACAGAATCAAAAATCAAAATAGATGAACCGAAACTTGGTTTAGTTTATTAAATATTTATACCGTTGTCTGTACCTAGAAAAGTTGAACCAAAAACCGAATGCCAAGACTACATAATTGTTGTGTTTTGCAGATGGACCACAACGGACCAGCCCACTTAGCCCAGAATCCTGACAAAAGAGGGAGATGGCGTCTGCATTATGTGGCGGTCGCCACTAAGGTTTAAAACATGAACTTTTGGTAGAAACATAAATTTATTAAACCCTAAAACCCTTAATTCGATACGTGTCTTTGTCAAAATGGAAGAAAAATTGAAGTATCTGAGTCTGGTCGGAGCGGGAGCTCTAATGGGATCCGTCTCCACCGTCGCCCTCCTTAAACTTCTCTCCAGGTAAGAAACCGCAACTTCGATTCGATAGTGTTGTTTGCTTTGACATAATTAATTATTCGAGTTTTTATGTCCATTGCAGGAGCTCAGTGAAGCAGCAGCATGATGAAACCCCACTAACTAAACTGTTAGGTGCTAATCTATCTTCTTTTTGAGATGAAAAATGAGCTCTCTTTGTTTGAATCCAATATCTAATTACAGACCCCCTTTTTTTTTTGTTGCAGAAAAAAATCCAACAACAACAACAGTTACTGCAGCAATTGGTCAGGATCTTTTGGCTGATGAAATTGTTTCTGAACATTTAACCAGGTACCCTTTTCCACACTTTGCTGTCTTCATCTCAGTGAAGTGATTGTGTTGGGGCACTTTGACTAAGCATGTGTTACCAAATTTCTTGGAAATATCTTAGCTGAAACTAAAGATATCACTTTTACTGTTGTTATGTGATGTGTGAATCTTCTTGTATTGGGGTTTATTAAGCTTAGTGAAATGATTGGTTTGGAGCTCTTTGACCAAGTCTGTATTATTTGGAAAGATGGTGATTGATACCAAAAAGACACAAAGCTATGATCTTTAAATATAAGATTTTTCTTGTACATATGTTAGCTTACTATGGTGTGATGTGTGAATCTTATTTTATATGTGTTAGTTCACTGTGTTGTGATGTGTGAATCTTCTTGTATTGAGACTCATAAGCACATAACCTGATGCTATGTTTGATTCTAAAATGGTTTCTCTCGTCAGGAATATCCAGTTTTTCGATCTTGAAGCTCAGCGTAAAGTAACTGGATCATATGTGGTGGTCATTGGTCTTGGAGGTGTAGGGAGTCATGCTGCTTCTATGCTCTTGAGGTCTGGTGTTGGGAAGCTCCTCCTCGTTGACTTTGATCAGGTTTCCACTCAAATTTGCTTACTAACTTTTGATCCTTTCCGTTGTTAATAATATACTTTTTCTTAATTACATGGGTTAAGGTGTCACTTTCATCATTAAATCGACACGCTGTTGCAACACGAGCAGATGTCGGTATCCCGAAAGCTGTCTGTCTCAAGATGCATTTCTCTGCAATCTTTCCCGAATGCCATGTAGAAGCCAAGGTATTGCTGTATGACTCATCCTCCGAAGAAGAGATTCTTTCAGGAAATCCAGATTTCGTTTTGGACTGCATTGACAACATCGATACAAAGGTTTGGCTTTCTTGAACTGATACAATAGAGAGCTTTGAAGCGCACTACTGATTCATGCACAATCTTTAGGTGGGGCTTTTGGCTGCTTGCGTTAAGAGGGGTTTGAAAGTTCTGTCTGCAACAGGTGCGGGTGCTAGAGCTGATCCAACAAGAATCAGAGTGGCTGATTTAAGAGAATCCACAATTGACCCTTTATCTCGATCTGTAAGACACAGATTGAGGAGAGAACACGGCATTGAAGGAGGCATTCCTGTCGTGTTTTCCCTGGAAAAACCAAAGGCAAAGCTGCTTCCCTTTAAGGGGCCAAACGGGGAAGACGAGAATCCTTCAGATTATCAAGTAACTGAATTTGAAAATACTCTAACTTGTACGTTTAGTCAGTCATCTTAAGATCCTGCTTGTTTGTGATTTTTCAGGTAGTTCCTGGCTTTCGTGTTCGGATCATTCCTGTTCTAGGAACCATCCCTGCTATATTTGGACAAATCATGGCCTCCTACGTTATAACACAACTTGCTGGTGTGCAAGTTCAGATGGAGCCTATAGTGAACCTTGATTTGGATCATTACCGAATGCTTCATCAACGCCTTATTGAGCATGAGGAAGCTGTTTATGGAACATCTGCTCAAGTCCAGGTATTCTTGAGAAATGCTGTAAAACGTTTGGCCTATTCTTGAAAATGATTTACGATTAGATCACTTTTTTATTTTTCTGTAGGTAGATGTTGAGGAAGTGAAATACATAGTGAAAGAGTTGTGGCACGGACGAAGTGCTAGAGATGAGGCTGCAAAAGATGTTGGGAGAGGAATGTGGCGAGCCATGAATGAGTTGATGCTCGTAAGGTATGTTCGCTTCATCTATTGAAACCAAACAGAAAAAAAAAAGGATTGTGTAATACATCCTCAGTCTCATAATGTGAAGTTATGATTAAACAGATGGGATGCAAAGAAGCCAGCATCAGTCTCAAACTTGATTCTTTTGAAGTTTAAAGAGGTTTGTTTTGTTTTTGGCTTAATTATAATAGCTTGAAATCATTGCATGACTTGTAGATTTTCGTTGGGATTGTGTTTACGTTGGAGGTATGATATTTTGTTATATTAGGCGGATGAACATGAGGCTAAGACTATTGAGGAAGTGAAGGAAACAGAAGCAGACTTCTTTGAAAAAGTTTCATGCGTGCTTGAGAAAGCAGAGCTGGATTTCTATGGCTAGAAGACAAAGAACCTACAGTACTATCAATCAGTCGCTAGGGATATAGACTATGAAACTACATGCCCCCTCTTTACCTTTTTCTTACAAAAATGTGAGTTCCTCAGATGCTTAGACAACATTTTTTTTTTTTTTACCAATGTTGAGGATTAGATTTGGGAATATCTATGTAGTAATCAGTTTTGAAAGGAAAAGAAAATCATTTCACCATCTTTTTGTGGGTGAACCTTAATTACCAAATATGATCTGTTTTAAAATAAAATATTCATTAATAATCAAATTAGTTTTACAATGCAATAACTTCAGCATTTTGTTATAGTTAAATATTTATAAATTTAGGTTTACAAAAAGATAATCAAAGTGACTTCTTAATTCTTTGAAGATACTCAATCATGGGTTTCAATTGGTGACACCACTTTAGGAAAAAAAAAGATGATGAATTTGTTGTTCCTTGAAATTGTTACCAATTAAGTTGAATGTTTTGTCAAATTGTTAACATATGGGTCCCACTGTATTCATTTGTTTTCCTCATATACGTGGAAATTCTTTAACAAATATTTCCTCCTCTAATTTTGATGAGGAACAAATGGAAAACAATAATTGACGTTGAAATTTTTTTAAAAAATAATCAAAATATACATAATTCAAAAAATGGCGCTAGACATGCTAACGTATTAACTCATCGTATACCAAAAAAAAAAGAAAACAAAAAAAGTTTGAACTTATCTTCTTTAATCTTATCATTATCCTACTAACTCTATAAATTCTTAAGTATTTTTCCTACTAACTAGAAGTTATATATAGATCATGTGTGGTGAGCAAAGGTCAGTTTTTTCATACGTGGAGTTAACTTGTATTAAAAGTGTAAAACTTCATGGTTTCATTGTCCGTGGATTTTAATACTAGTTATATTCCACTTATTAAAATATGAAAACACATGTTCATTTTTTTTTTCCATTCATCTTTACTCTTTGTTCAATTTTTTCTTTTTATTCAATTTGTTTTTTCAATTCAATTCAGTAAATGAAATTTTGTTCAACTTTTTTTCATTCATTTGATTTTTTACACGGTCTTACTTTTTCTAAAAGCATTTTCGTCTTCACTCTAATTTTTATTCTATTTTTGGAGTAAAATATAGAGTGGTGATAAAGATACCCTTAAACATTTTCAATGTAAAATTCTATTATTTTTTTCTAAAATGAAGTAAAATAAAAAAATGGAGTAAAAGTGCTTTAAACCTACTCTATTTATGGAGTAAATATATTTTTTCTTCTATTTTTCATTTACTTCGTATTTTATTTTGAAGTGAAAATGGAGTGGGGTTCGACATACCTTTGGACATAGTTTGGACTTTGTGTTGATGCTCTAACAAGTGTGAGTTGGATGGTCTGTTGAATTGGTGGTTAAGAGCTCTTCAGATCTCGTGTGCTATGGCGCGTTGAATAATTACAGATGGAAGGGCTTCGGAAACAGATCCAAGAATCCTTGACTAGACAACTTGGTCGGTTTCGAACTAGAGAAGATATTTTGAATTTTGTTTTTGTGTTGACGTGTATGTTGAAGACGTGATGAGAACAGTCTGAGACGTCTTGGAATTGAGCATGTGACAAATCCCAGAAGACCTTGAACGTTGAGAAAGGAATGGGACTGTCAATTCCAGAACGAATAATTTTGATTTGTGAGACGGACTGTGATTGAGTTAACTATGTACAGTGAAGGAGATTGATAGGAATCGATAGAGAAATATTTCATAGCTCTGATATTATGAAAGAATGCTAAAGAGAGTGAAATTGAATACTTTTCTTATTGATTCTTCTTAAATTTTATTTACTACAAACCGATTGTTATATAGTAAAAGCAATATAAGGATCTAAAGACACTTGTGTTCATCTCAACAAGCTGCTATGGTCGCTAACAGGTTGAATTGATTGTGGATAGGCAAGGTGCTTTCGTACAAGGCTTTGTGACTTTCCCAGCAACTTCCTTTGCTCTATCATTTGCAGAGGAGACTGTTATGCTCTGTTTTGAACTTGGCGAGTTCCCTTGATGGGCTTCGGTGATTTGTGGCTCAATGTCTTGTTCTGTCTGAACCCCAACCGTTTTATATTTCTGTTTTAACAGCTTTCTCTAATAAATTATAATTGTTTTGGTCTTTTTTGTTTTTTTGCTTACACTTTTTTTTTGGTCTTCCTTTACTAGATTTAGGATTGGTTCCTAGCAAATTTCAGTTTATAGGTCTTTTTTTTTTGGTATCTGGCTTAAGTCATTTTGACTTTTAGTTAAGTTTTTGGGTGGATTTCTTTTTCTGCGTAAAAGTATTTATTTAAATTGTTTAGTTGATTGTTCGAATTTTTGATGGTATTTAAAGCAAAAAAATCATCAAAACTAGTTCTTTATAATTTTTTATAAAATATTATTAAAAACTTATCTATATCATGATCAGAATTGTTGTTTTCTTGTTGTGAAAAGTATTAGAAGCACATATATTATTGTTGTACAAGAATGCCTTTTTTACATTCTTAATTAAGACAAAACAAAGTAATTTCGATATTACGAGCATACTCCCTTCATTTCGAAAAGATACACGTTTAGAATTTTTTTTTTTTTTTAAATATACATTTTCTATTTTAATGCATTATATCAATTAATAATGATTAATTGTAAACTTCAAAAATATTAATTGCATTTACTGAATTCTTACTAGTTTAGAAATTATGTAAAATAGATTATCAAAAACATGTATTTAATACCAAAATTTGTTATGTTGTATTAATATGTGTGGAAAAGTGAAAACATGTATCATTTTGAAACAGATGGAGTTTTATTTAAAAAGCTAGCTCATCTATATTGAATTGCCAACTCTGGAAAAATCATTGATTTTTATACTCTCCAAGTTTCAAATAATTCACGTTTTAAAATTTTCACACATTAATATAACATATTAAATTTTAGTTATAAATACATAATTTTATGATTATCTATTTCTCATAATTCTAAACCAAAAAAAATTCGATAAATGCAATTCATTTTTTACAACTAAGTATTATTAGTTGACAAAAAATATATTTAAAATATAAAAAATTATTTTTGAAACATTTTTTTTCTAGAACATGTATATTTATGAAACATAGGGAGTACTATATTCATGTGTTGTCTCTTTTGTAAATTGATCTATTACAAATTAATATTAAAATTGAAAAATGTTTAAAAGAACAAATAATTAAATTTAATTAATTTTATATTATATTGAGGGTATTTGAATTTTTAGCTTTCAAAATATAAAATTTACATTTAAATTTATTTTAGCATTTCAAATATCCAATTTTTGATGTAATTAGTTATGCATCTAAAATGAACATCTACATATAAATTCTAAAGTGTTTAACAAAAAACGTTTAAATATTTATATTTTGATGTAATACAAAAATGGACATGACATATACAAACTTTTTTTTCCATAAAATTGTCCATGAAACAATGAAATTTTTATTTAATTTAATTTCCCTTTGGAATCTATTGGCTTAGCTCTCTATAAATTATTGTTAATATAGATTGGGTGCGTTTAATAATATTTCCCAAATTGTATGACGCACGATTAGCTTTTTTTTTTCGTCGACCAGCTTGGACGATTAGCTTTTAAAACTTGATTTGAGCTTCTTGTAGGTAAAACTAGTACGTAAAACTGTTTTTGCGTTCATCAACCAAGCTCGCCACGTAAAAGATGTACAGTCTAGCACTTGTTGGCGAGAATGACCACTAACTAACTAAATATGACAATCATAAATAGAGTTTAAAGTAAAAGAAGAGATCCAAACATTAACCGCCATGAAGATAGTTGTTTATTAATTACACGGACTTGTGTTGGATAAAACAACGACACTCCAATTGTAAAGATTTAAAGTAGTACAAATAAAAAAAGACGCCACGAAGAATGCGTTTAAAATTCACGATCAATGCACAAGTCCCTGTCGGAAAATTTTGTTTCCTCCCACAGTTTTCTCTTTTACTCTCCTTTTTGTAGTATATAATAAAATTTTAGACTAATTGTTATACTCTCTCTATTTCACAAAAAATATCATTTAAGATTTTATTTTTGTTTCACAAAATTGTAATTTTTTATTTTCGGTACAGGATTTAAAATAAAAGTTCATTTCTAACCCTGTTATTTTAAGGTATTAATAACTAACCAGACATTAAAAAAAAGGCAAATCATTAAAATAGCACATTTCTAAGTTTATATCACGAAAATAGCACTCAAAAACTAAAATGACCAAAATAACACATTTCTAAGTTTATCCTTTGAAAATTTTAATTTTTTTATTTTTCAAAATTTGAAATCTTATCCGCAAAACCTCATTTCTCAACTCTAAACCCTAAACCCTAAACTCTAAACCCTAAAATCTAAACCCTAAACCCTAAACCCTAAAATCTAAACCCTAAACCCTAAACCCTAAAATCTAAACCCTAAACCCTAAACCCTAAAATCTAAACCCTAAACCCTAAACCCTAAAATCTAAACCCTAAACCCTAAACCCTAAAATCTAAACCCTAAACCCTAAACCCTAAATCCTAAACCCCACCCTTTAACTTTAAACCCTAAGTTTGTGACTTTTGATAAAACATTAAGTGTTATTTTTGTGACTTTTGACCTTGAGTGCTAGTTTGGAAACATAAACTTGATTTAGTGTTATTTTTGTCTTTTTCTCTTAAAAAAACTCTATTAATTTAATGTATTAATTAGAAAAAGATATTTAATGAAAGTAAAATAAACTTTTAAATGATTTTTAATATGTGTGAAAAAATTTCAGATGATACTCTTTATAAAACAGAATGAGTATATGGTAAACTAAACAATCGAAGATCCATGCCATTTATAACCAGTGATATTTGAAATTACAGTGGAAGGGTCCTTAACCCTAGTACCCTACATTGTATTCTTCACCCCATTACAAGCTGGTTTAATATATTTTGTTTTAAAGTAGTCCCTCAAATGGCCTATACTCAAATGAAAAGAAAAGGGTCGGTTCGGAGTTGTTTCTAAAGTCGGATTCGTGCCTTGTTTTATGGGAAAGAGCATTGTATCGAAATTTGATTTATTGGGAAAGATGGTATGAAGAGAATCTCTCTCCCCCCCCCCCTCATTTTATGACAATTTTGTTTTATGTTAAAACAATTTGAATGGGACCGAGTTGAACAATCGATTTTTTTAAAGAAACATCAAACGTATACATGAATAATTGATGACAAGAACCAAAAAACGTGAATAGAAGTATTGAACATCAAATAAGGAGAAAACAAAAATAGAACATCAATTTATCTTTCTATAAATAAAGAAGAGATTAACTGAGGACTTTCTTGAGGAGAGACGTCTGAAAAAAGCGAAGGTAAGTGTTTCCACTGCAAACCCACATCTATATTAAGAACAACTGAAGAGGGTTTCTATTCTACTCTCTTCGAATGATATTGTATACGAACAATCATGTAAAATGTATAACCGACGTGAGTTCTGATCCTTGGGCGAGACCTCTCCTCACTCAATAAAGACATATTTTCAGATATATCATTTGTTTCTTTTTTTTTAAAGATATATCATTTGTAGTCGAAAATGTTTAACTTTAAGCACTTACTAGATTCCTAAGGACGGATATATTTTTTGTTTTACATTTTTTAGAAATTGAATTTTTATATTTGTGTGTTTTTAGTCATATTTATATATTTTTATGTATAATATTTCTTTTAAATGATTAATAAAATATCTTAATAATTATATTAAAATAGTTGGACAACACATATATCAATAGGTAATATTTCTGTTTTAATAGAATATATAGAAAATGCCGCACCGCTTCTCAAAGACACTTATCAAAGGTTAACCATCTTTTTTTCTTTTGAGACACAATTCAACTAACATATACTCCCTCTGTTTTTTAATGTTACATATTCTACATTTTCACACATTTTAATAAAACACATTAAATTTGCATATTTTTTGTGTTTATCTTTGTTTCATAATTTTAAGCCAATAAAAATTCAATAAGTGCAATTAAGTTTTTTGAAATTTGCAATTAGTTAATAAAACATGTTTTGAAAATGTAAAAAATTGATCTTTTTAAAACAAATTTTTTTTCCTAGAATATGTAATATTAAAGAACAGAGGGAGTATACACTTAACTTCGTCTCGAGCAATATTAACTTTATATATATGGTCATTTAACATTATTTAATTTATTATGTTATTTTAATGCATGAAAAATCATTTTCTGAAAGCAAATGTATATATTAAAAAGAAAGAAATTTGTGAAAATAATAGAATAAATCCGAAAAAATCAAAACTAACCCCAAAATAAATTTATATATAGGCGTTGTTATATGGCCGACAAAAAAATTAAAAAATGTAGGCGTTATATGGTTTTAATGTTTTTTATCCAACCTGATAAACCATAAATACAGAAACTGAACAGTTCCAGACGAAACTTTATATAGTTTTATATTTTTTTTATATTTTTAAAAAGCATATTTGACAACTACGTGAAAGTTGCATAATCTTATATGTAAAATTGACTCCAGAATAGTATATGCACAAACTTAATTGATAAAATGCAATAAAATATAACTGTCAACAAGCCTTGCACCGAAGACCATTTTGTCTTTTTTTTTTTTGTGTTGTGCACCGAAGACCATTTTGTCTTGAATTGCGAAATAGAAGAGAAAACGCGTTTCCGGAATTTCGCTTTCCTCAGTAGTGTATCTCTGTCGTCTTCCCTTTGACTACGTGTCAACTGCTTCCTTGGTCGGCTTTGTTTCCTCTGTCACGTCAATATATTATAACCAGAGTAGTCTCCACTGTCCATTGTATCTTTTCACCAACGACAATATATTATTTTGTATATCGAACTGATCGTGAAAAGGAAGCAACAGAAACCACTGAACGTAACTTAAATCAGTTTGAGAATAATTATAGGGTATGATTCTGAAGTATGGGATGCTCAGTTTGTACCAATCAATTATGATCATTTTTGTTTCTTTATGATTTTCAAAGCATCTATCACTAATCCAAACTATTAATTATTCAACATAGCTTATATGTATATCGGTTTCAGATTAATTATTGAGTATGATTCTGAGTTCAATCTCTATCTTTTTGTATGATTCTAGTTCTGAGTTCAATCTTTATCTTTTGTATGATTCTTAGTTATGGAATGTTTTTACCGACAAAATAACCCTACGTCTGAAATAGTTTGCTTGTTAACCAATTAACATGAGTTTGAAACCAATGTTTTGAAATCTATATAACATTATCGAATATTTAGAAGGTTAACCAAAGGATTTAAAATAATCTATAAAAAATAGATTGATTCCTGTATTTTTGTCATAAATAACTATTCCGTTATATGTAATTCTTTAATCAACTGTCAATCCATAAATCAATTTATTCAATATTTTAAATTTCTTGTTATTTGATTATCTCAAATCATTTTAACAAATATGTTAAACGAGTTATCAATTATCAAAGTTATTATTCCACATCAAATTTCAAATTGTAAATGAAACGTATTCTCTTGACCATAAAAACGAATTCAATCACACCAGGGTTTTTCTAAACACCCTTCACCATTTCAATTGAAGGGAAAAAGGAAGTTGAGTACCAACCATAACCATTAACTTCTATTAAATCGCTATTATAGATAATAATAAATATAATAAATTCAGATAATCTTAGCTATATTTTAAATATAAAGATGTATTCCCTCCATTTCAGATTCTTTGTCTTTTTAGATTTTTTCACACAGATTAAGAAAACGTTTAATTTTATATATTTATTTGATAAAAACATCATTATCAATACACTTAACCACATTTCAACCAATCAAAAAATAAATAAAAATATAAAATCAATAAATTTTGCATTGAAATTATAAAACAACACTTATTTTAAAACAAAAATTTTATCCTACAACGATAAGTAATCTAAAACGGAGGGAATACTACTTATTGTCTTAGCCTCCTAGGTCGCTGAGTGCAAATTTAAAACATCCGGGTCGCTGAAAACCTCTTAATTGGCATCTAATCAACCAAGAAATAATAAAAATCCAAACCAAACCAAGAAAAGCAATAAACACGAAACTTAGTTAAATTTCATAGCCTTATCCATGCGTCGCCAACCGACATAAACACTAGCTTAAAAGCATATATTATACACAAACGTATGAAAAACACATATAATATAAAGTCATATAAAGCTAACCACTTTCAATTAGTTGCACAATCTCCTTCAATTTTCTCTTCCTTTTTTTTTTTTTAATAATCGTGCGCGTGTTGTATATATATGTAACATCATATCTCTCTCTCATCACTCACTCTCAGACTGTTAAAAATGTCTCTCTTCTTAACACTTCTCTACGTTTTCCTCTGCAACTCAGTTTCTCTCTCATCATCTCTCTCTCTCCACTTCCCGCTCACATCTCTCCGTCTCACTACAACCACTAACTCATCATCTTCTTCTTCTTATCTCCAAACCTCCCTAGCCTCTCGCCGGAATCCATCTCAGTCGTCATCATCTCCTCCGTACAATTTCCGATCAAACTTCAAATACTCGATGGCTCTGATCCTCTCTCTTCCGATTGGAACACCTGCTCAGACTCAAGAGCTTGTTCTCGACACAGGGAGTCAACTCTCGTGGATCCAGTGCCATCGCAAGAAGCAGAAACCAACGACGTCGTTTGATCCGTCGCTGTCTTCATCCTTCTCCAACTTGCCTTGCTCTCATCCTTTCTGTAAACCAAGAATTCCCGATTTTACCCTTCCCACGACCTGCGACTCCAACCGTCTCTGTCACTATTCATACTTCTACGCAGACGGAACTTACGCCGAGGGTAATCTCGTCAAAGAGAAATTCACCTTCTCGAATACCCAAACTACGCCTCCTTTGATTCTAGGCTGTGCCGCTGAGTCTACGGACGAGAGGGGTATTTTGGGGATGAATCTTGGTCGTCTCTCTTTCATCTCGCAAGCCAAAATATCCAAATTCTCTTATTGCATCCCGACCCGGTCTGACCGGCCCGGTTTTACTCCGATCGGGTCTTTTTACATCGGGGAAAATCCGATTGCTCGGGGATTCAAATACGTCTCTCTTTTGACTTTTCCTCAGAGTCAACGCATGCCGAATCTAGACCCTCTGGCTTATACAGTACCTTTGCAAGGGATCCGGATCGGACAAAAGAGGCTAGACATCCCAGCCTCTGTTTTCAAACCCGACGCTGGCGGGTCGGGTCAAACCATGGTCGATTCCGGTTCCGAATTCACACACTTGGTCGACGTGGCGTATGATAAAGTGAAGGGAGAGATAGTGAAGCGTGTAGGGCCCAGAATGAAAAAAGGTTACGTGTACGGCGAAACGGCTGACATGTGTTTTGATGGAAACAATCCTATGGAGATCGGACGGCTGATAGGAGATCTTGTGTTTGAATTCGGGAGAGGAGTTGAGATTCTCGTTGAAAGGCAAAGGCTTCTTGTTAACGTAGGGGGTGGAGTCCACTGTGTTGGCATCGGACGGTCAAGCATGCTTGGTGCCGCTAGTAATATAATCGGGAACGTTCATCAGCAGAATTTATGGGTTGAGTTTGATGTAATCAATAAGAGAGTGGGTTTCGCTAAAGCCAATTGCAGCAGATCGATACCTTAATGAGAAGGCTCTGAGTATTTATCTACGGTCGTGCGTATTGTTCGAAAATGTTCCCCGATTATGATCATCTTTGGGTGATTGTTTGATCGGACAGTGTATATTATTAGATCAGTTCGAATATGGGATTGTGTGGGTCCCCCTTAGAAGGACATCTGTATGAAGCAAACTTGTTGTCTTTAATAGACTCTGTAACTATAATAATTAAATGGGTTCATGTATGCGTTAGTTACTGTCGCGTGTATATTTGTGTCTGTTCAATATAGCATGTTACTACGGGTGGTAGCAACAGATCAAATAACACTCTTATTTTCAGTATTTATTTATGATTTGTTTAATATTTTACAGATATTTTTTTAAAAAAAATTATTTGTTCGACAACATACGAATTGGTTATCCAAAATTTACATATATTTGCAAATATTACAGATATTTCATCCATTTTATTAAATACAAGTAAATCTGGAAAAACAATTACAAGTTTGTTTTCAAAAAATATATTTTACATAATATAAAATAAAAAAGTAAAGATTAGTAAAACCATATGTTCCATCAATTTTTAAAATTAGTAAAAAATTTATAACACATAATATTTTAGAAAATTGTTTTTATAAAAAAATATATCTTTCATACTTTAATACCTTTATAAGGATTTTTATAATAAAATTAACCATGATTCAATAATAAAAAGTATGATTCAATAATAAAAAGTAATATATTCTCCGTGTTTCATAATATAATTAGTTTTAGAAGTATTATTTTTAAAATATAAATAATTTTAACATTTTAATGCAAAATATTATTTATTGAATATTGCGTCATCAATTAACATTTTTCCACAAACTTAAATTCATTCATATAGTGAAACAAGTTTTAATACGATGACAAAAAAAAAACAAGTTTTAATATATAAGCTGGCAGTCAAACAAACAAAACTCTATAATCAAAAGTCCACATGAAGACAACAACTTACGGAAACAAAGCATACATCTAAATCACTACTAAATCTATATAAACAATTGACATATCTACATAGGAGCATAACACAAAATGACTTAGTGGACTTTAGAACTAAGCAAAGGCCAATGATAATGTGCTACCACTGTTGCCCATAGCTGCCACCCATTAACCTCCACTTCTAACACCTTAAACACGACTTATCGTTGCTGCCTCGCACGCCAAACGCCAATGTTTAAGAACCAAGAACCGAAGATTTCATAACCAAACATGATGAACCGCTACTCAATCTACACAACCTTTGGATACAGATGCTATACAATCATAAACGTCCAATTTCTCCTAGGTAGAAGCCCACTCAACACACCAAGAAGACGAAGCCTTGCCAACGAAACTCTTCGGAATCACTCACGGAAAAAAAGAAACAAGTTGAAAGCACTCACTGAACACATCACCCCTAGAAGAAAGACTGCCAAATCAAGTGTCAAACTCCAAGTACAGAACCATCAAACCCCTTATTTGAGTAGGATTAAAAGGCAAAACAACAACAACACTCCCCACTACCACCAACAAAGCTCACCCCTCTCAGTACAAAAACAGTAATTACACTAGAGGACCATGAAGCATAATCGTTTCTAACTTCGAACTATTAGACTCCTAATAATTTAGATTTCAGCTCGTCTACTAATAGAACTCGCCAATGGTGCATATCGATCACCGTCCATTCGGTAAATCACCATCGCGAACCTTAGCCATAAACCAAACTAGACTGTCCGGAATGAAAAGTCGTTCCTTGATGTCATGTAGCGAAACTAGAATCACCAAGTCACAACTTCAAAAAAGCAGAGCTCGTGTCACCAGAACAATCATTGGTGTGTCATTGGTGCTGGGAAACACTGCTCCACCGCGCTTCACCAGTTCTATGTCACCAAATATCGAAGCCGCGCGTCTTCTCTGGTAACCGAAGACAAAACCTCTTTTCGCCGTACATTGCTTCCCTCCTCCAACCGTCTACCTCCGTCGGGGCAAGGTAGATCGTAGATGTGGAAGTCATCACACCAAGCCACACGCCGATGTCATGTAGCTTTTGTCGGAGATCTCGAAGAAGAGAAAACCGGATCTGACAAACTCTACAGCCCTAAACGCCAACCCTCACATCCATCGTGCCGCCTTGAGTCTCGTCATCACCATCATCATCATTATCAGTTAACTTATGCATGATTTTTATTACTGGTTGAGTATATATATATATATATTATATTAAATATATATTTTTAAAGTAATTTTTTTTGTAATATTGGTGATTTTAATTAAAACTAACTACATTTTAAACTATGTGGAGTACATATTATATATCAAACAAAAAAAAGGAAAATAGAGATGACGCAATCCTTACCAACCAATGAACGATGGTAAAAAATATTTTCTTTGAAAGTTCAAAGATCAGCTTAACCTCTCTATTATATCCTCTTTCTCTTTCTCTTCCTTCTCTCTAAGAATAAAGCTTCATTTTTTCGATCTCGATTTTTCCGGTTATTTTTCTGGTGATCTCGCCGGTGCTGTGAGGATCCCACCCCTTTTTAACGTTTTTGTCTTGCTGGTATTTCATCTTCAGTTTTGGTGGGTCAAATCATGGTTACATGTGGCGGGTTCTTGTTCCCTCTGTGTCTTTGGTTCCGCCTTGGCAGAGATGACAAGAAGAGGCCATGCATGCTCCAAATCTTTAGAGGACAAGATTCGGCGTGCTCTTTATGGGCTGTGCAGCTCTTTCTCTTTCGTTTTTAAAATATTTGGGTTTCCGGGAGCTTCCATCTAAAGAGAGTGACGCGGTGATTCGTTTGTCAGTTGTTGTGGTGAGGGTTTTGGAGGTACTTGAATTGCCGCAGCTGACTACAGTGACATTAAGTTCTGACTGCCTCGATACCGAGATCTCCTCCTCTTTTTCTTTTTAGCTCTCGGTGAGCTTTCCTTTTTTGCTAAGAATGTAAATTATCATAAATGATGAAGATTAGTCTAAATGAGTAGTTGACCTATACAAAACAATACCCTGGCAAAAAGAAAGTAAAAAAAGAGGGGATTGTTACAAAAGAGATAGCATGGAGTTCGTAAGAAGCCCAAAGGAGACCTATCAAACAAAGGGTCAAATTAACCAAAGTTGCATGAGGGCCCTGAATTTCTTACTTTTCCTCAGTGCGTAGATGGAGCTGACAACCTGGTTGTTGATGTCCTTGAACGCCACAAGTGGGAGAGATAGAGTATGGTTGAACAGCATATTGTTGCGCTGCTGCCATATAGTGTAGACAAGAGTCTGGAGCACACACATTCTTAACACAGATGGGGCTGTAGAACATGAACTAGACGCCCATAGCATAAGCTCAGCCCAATCACGGAATGTAGGCACAACACAACAGAGTCTGTGTATAATCTCAGACCAAATCGTCAAGGAATAAGGACAAGAGAGCATGAGATGGTCTCTAGATTCTGGATGGATATATCAACTACAGCAACTTGATGGCACTTGCATACGCCAAACAAACAGTCTATTTCTTGTGGGAAGCCGATTTAAATCAGTAACCAAATGTGAAAAACATGATTCAGGGTTGCACCACTAAACCAGATGTGCTTAGCACTGGCTTGTCTTGTTCCCATTGGTCTTAGGACCTCCCAGGTTTTAGAGGAAGAGTAGGTGTTGCTAGAGTCACCATCGACGATCCAGCTGAAACTGTATCGAAGAAAGATGTGTGAAGAGCTACTTCCTCCTCTGGTCTTAGATGAGGAAGCGTCCAACCCGTTGCACTGCAAACATCAGCAACATAAGCGTCGGCTCTGGTCCTTCGCCTGTGGGTTCCATCCTCACCGAAGACAGAGGTTAAGAGACCCAAAGGAGTCAAAGTGTCGTACCAGAAATTTGTTTCTTGACCACTCTTTACTTCACTGGATAAAAAGCGAGATGCAAGGTCCCTCATATGAAGTAGGCAGCGTCAGTTCCATGTTTGGCAAGGTCCTTCCTCGATGTTCTGCTACTCGAATCTTTCAAGGTGCGGTGCTATCGGTGTGGTCCAGTGCTGGCTCTTTTTGTTCTAGGCTTTTCTTAGTCGGTCATAGTGGCTTGGCGGTGGTATTTTCTGGTGAGCATATGTTTGGTGGAGGCATTATTCGTTCAAGTGATTGGTTAGAGTTTTTTATTTTCGATGTTGGACCATTTTAAAATTTTCTCGTATTTGGTTTTCTTCTATACCGAGGCTATTATGAGATTTTTTTATTGAATTTTAAATTTTCTTCTTCTTATCTTTCTTAAAACAATAATAAAAATTTAATATGAAAGTCTTTTATAAAAATAAAAATGAAATAAAAAGAAAATAACGATCACATAATTAGATCTTTGGGGTAAAATATTAATTTGATCACATAATAAGATGATAGAAAGAGCTCGTATCCGACAAAAAAAAACGCGCTCGTTTTATTAATAAATTAAAGAAGATATATAAATTACAACTTACAAGTGACGGATTTAGGGAGATATGCAATGTCAGAACCAACAAATACACATGATGCAAATGAAGACAATGACACATGATGATGAAATCGAGCAGAACACTACTAATCAATTACCAGTAAGATACGGCAAGTCAGCAGTGCTACCTTTTTTTTATTGTAATTTCTCATTTAAACTCTAGTGGAACTAGGCCCTTAAACTTCTCGTTTCCTTTTCTTCCCCATGAATCAGCCTGTTTGATAGAGATAGCATTAATTACTTGTGTACTTTTCACTACTGATTCAGTCCAGGTTATAAGAAACGTTAAACAAAGTAATCATAAAAAAATGTATCCAAAAAAAACCAACAAAGATATGTGAGATTTTTGAAGTAAAAATTCTGAGATCTTGATAAAGTTTGATCCAATATATAATGACTTTTGTGCAAATTAGAGATATAACACTTGAAACCTTTTGTGTATTGTTTTAAAATTTTGAAAATTTATCTTCGAAAACGAAGAAGCAGCACTTGCATGAAAGGTTAGAGATGGGGCCCAAAGATGAGCTGGATAGATTTTGGGGGAGTAGCCGACAGTTCCAAGTCTTCCGCCGATCTCAAATTCAAGCTTTGGATATTATTATTCTCTTTTATTCCTGACAAGTGACAATGACCTTATTCATGTTTTAGTTTTCATTGTTTTATTCGTTTGCATTCTGTTGATTCATGACTAATTATTATGAATATGAATCATGGTCACAACACTCAAAGATCTTATCCTTCTCATATCCGCATAGGAAAAACACGTGTTATTTAAATGATTCTGTCGACTATTAGTTGTAACTTGTAACCCTTAAACTAAAGCGCCACTCTCATTACCTTGTTTAATCATCGTAACTCAAGTGTTTGCAACAGCACCAAATTCATAGTTAAATGAAATGACAAAAAGGAGCTTGAATTTTAGTACTACTATTTGCATATACTACATTGATTTGATATTGTTTAGTGCCAATTCGATTGTTCTTTCTATTAAAACTCAAAATTTTCATTTGATCAAGCTGGTACCAAATCCAGTGATAAAAGAATCAAACCAATAAGCTAACGAAGGTTTCACAGATCATACCCTTGATTAAGTTAGATACTGTCCGTTCAACATCAATCAACTCTATGCCTATCAATCTGAGCCATTACTGTATGACTAAGAGCATCTTCGAAAAAACTCTTTATTTTAGAGTTTTTTAAATTCTATATTTGAAATTTCAATATGTTTTTTTTCAAAAGCAAAACTTCAAATTTAACTTCAAAATTATTTGTAATTTACACTATGGTCCTTATATTTCTTATAATTAATATAAATCCATAAAATTTTATAAATAACTAGCACATATATAAAAATATTACAATAATATTAATTAATAAAATCTTACACTAAAATATAAAATTATAAATAGAAATAAATAATTAAATATTAAAATACAAGAAAAATATCAAATTATTCCATAAAATTATTTCTCTAGTGTTCCATCTTTGGTTACACAAAATTTGTTTGGACAATATTTTAGAGGTTCTGAAGCAAATTTACTAGACTACTAATGTTGTTGTAATATTAAAATTTTCATAATAATTATGTCTTCATGTATCTTTGTAAAAAACATTTTTTATTAAGTTTCTTTTGTAATATTCTTGTTGTCTAATTCTAGTTTTAAAATATTATAAATGCTATTTCAATTTTTTTTTTAATTTTAGGTGTAAAATTTGAATTTATACAAATAAATTTAAAATATTTATGATATACAAAAGTTTTAAAGATTAAAATGATAAATGAGAAAATATTTAAAAATCATAAATATGATGTATAAATTATAAGGAACAAAATACAAATAAGAAGATGAAACTTCAAATTTAGAGTTTAAACACTCCTTAAAACTCTACATTTGAAGTTTTGAAATTCTTTTTTTGGAGAGCAAAAAACTTTATATTTGAAGTTATAGAGTTTTTATTGGAGACGCTCTGAGTTCTTTGAGACATTGGTTATATTTCTCTCTTGGACACATCAAGAGCATTCGAGAATTATTATTTGAAAAGTGTATGTTTCAACAAGATTGAACCCGATAACTCTCGTAAAGAGAATTCAACGGCTCTTTTTCTCTCTCTCATTGGCGAAAAAAGGGGATTAGGTTTTCACGGCCTAGCTCCGCCGTCGGTGGGCACCACGCTCTCCGGCGAGAACTCTTTGCCCACCCGGTCTTCTCGTTCTCCTCTCTCATGTCGCGATGCTTGTTAAGAAAAAGAAACATCGCCCGCCTCCTGATCTGTCTTTCAAGGTCCATGGTTTGATGCGGTCTGCAAGGACGTCTGATATGGCTAAGAAGAAGAAAGTCTATCTCTCTTGTCGAGCTCTCTGATTTCGGCGTAGCTGCAACTGGATCTACGATTCCAGTGACAATTTCTCCTTCAGCTGCTGCCGCTAGTCTCTATGCGTCCGGATATGATACATTTACAAATTCCGGATCGGTTATCGATTATGTGTCAAATTTGAAGGAATTCGCTCCTTCTCCTTTGAAGTCTTTACTTCCTCCTCATGTGGAGGTTTCCAAACTTTCCGGTGGTTCTACTGCTATCAACATCGACTCTAAGTCTTTGGAGAATGTGGACAGCCAGGCTAGGAATTATGCTGCGTTACTCAAGAGTTCTGCTCAATTGCAAGAGATGGGAACCCCGTCAGAACATGTCTCTGGTGCGTCGTTCGTCCTTATCCCAGACGAAAACATTGAGGCTGCAAAACTAGAGTTCAAAGATTTCATTTACGCACGTTTTCACGGTGATTATCCATCAATGGGGAAAATTATCGGTGTCGTCAATGCAGTGTGGGCTAGAACTGGTCCTCGGATCTTTGTCCATAACATTGGACAAGGCATTTATCTCCTCCGAGTCACAAACCCAAAAACTCGTGAGGTTCTTCTGTCTCGCACCTGTTGGAACATAGGGGGCCTTCCTATGTTCGTGGCGCCTTGGTCCCATGAGTACTCACCTGATGAGCCTCCACTCACGAGTGCAATTGTGCATGTGGAGATGCACAATGTTCTATACCTGCTGTTTAATAGAGAAAGCTTGAGCCGCATCGCGACGACAGTTGGTAAACCAGATTCTCTAGCTCCTGAAACGGAGCAGAAGGAAAATTTTGAAGTTGCTAAATTGTTTGTGCGTGTTGATCTTACTGCCCCCCTGCCTAATAGGATTGTTTCTGGTTTCTCGAATGGTAAAGAGGTTCAGATTGATGTCTCCTACCCTTGGTTACCCATTAAGTGTGATGTTTGTAAGAAGTTTGGTCACACAAAGGAGAGGTGCCCAACGGGCCTCACTGAAGGTTCTTCTGGCCAGTCCAAAGGCAGGAAAGCCACTACTGAAACACAAAGAAGAAGGTCTAAGTCTCGCCAGGCCGCGCCACAGATAAGAAAGTAAAGAAGATGGAAACTCGTTATGTTCCTGTACTTCATGATACAAAAGGCGCGCCTCAGGAATCTATGAATGAAGCTGGTACCTCCACAAATCCAGATACTCAGGATATGGAGGAAGGGTAGATTGGACATGATCTTCATGGAAAGACTGGTGTAACCGTCGCCAATGCGAGTCAGAGTACAAATATTATTCAGAACAGTGAAGTGGTGGAATTACCGCAGAATGTTGACGAGGAGGATGTAGCTCAAAATGCTCCTCACTCTATTTTAGAATTAAACAATGAACCAGATGATGCCACAAATGAGAACATAAGGGAGCAAATGGCTGTTGTGGATGTAGCTGAAGCTGCTAAGGAAATTTCAGATGCGACTGTTGCAACCACATAGGAGATTCCGACTGCTGTTGATAGGTCAAATGTTGATGGTTTAATGTTGAACGGTGTTATCTCCAACGCTCATTCATCTCAGACAGAAGCAAAGGACCAGTCTTCAGATCAGGCAGGTAGTGTTAATGGTACTTTACCCATTGATCTGGGTCCAGATATTCATGATTCATCTCAGACAACAGAGGAGATGGATCGAGAAAATCCTTTTTTCCTGGTTAAAAACAGGAAGAGTGGCCACAAGGTCATGAAACGCCATTAAAAAATTTAGATATGTTTTTTACGTGGAATGTACGTGGACTGAACAGTGATAGACGCCACACGATGACCAAAGATTGGATTAAAATTCATATGCCACTTTTTGGAGATTTTCTGGAGACGCATACCACGAAGAATAATAAAGAGAGAATATAACGAGCTATTCCAAGGGGTTAGAAGTTTTTTGGAAACTATGTATATAATGATTTAGGTCGCATTGTTATTGTTTGGGATCCTAAGGTCACGATGCTTATCTACAACACAACAGCTCAATTAGTCACTTGTGGGGTTACAATTCTATCGGAAAACATAACTCTTACAGTTACTTTTGTTTACGGATTCAATCTGGTGGAGGACAGGAACAACCTTTGGGAAAGTCTAGTTGAATTGCAACTCGGTTCTCCGGTCGGTACGCATCCCTGGTCAGTTTTGGGAGATTTTAATCAAATGCTACGGTCGTCTCATCACTCCAATCATCTATCCTTGCGTATCGATGATGTCGGAATGGATGATGCTAATCTCAGTTTACAGGACGCTCAGTTGTTTGCAGCCTAAGCAAAAGGTCTTCCTTTCACTTGAAGGAATATGCAGGATGATAATTCCATCTCCACAAAGATTGATCATGCTTTCATTAACCAAGCTTGGTCCTCTTCCTTCCCGGGCTCTTATGCATAATTTTTGGATCCTTCTCAATCGGATCACGCTCCTTGTTTTCTTCGGATGCCATCTATCAGACGGCGGGTTGTAAAACCCTTTAAATTATTTCATCACGTGATAGATCATCCGGAGTATGCGGAGACGGTTAGTGAATCTTGAATTGCAGCGAGATAATGGGTACCAATCAGTTCAATCTGGTTTCTTCCCTCAAGAAATTGAAGAGGCCGTTGCACAGTCTTAATAAACGACATTTCAGCGGCATATCTCAAAGAGTCAAGGCACAGAAAGAGAGAGTGGAGGCGCTGCAACGTGTTATGCTTACTTTGCCTGATCAAAGTACAACACGTGAGGAGCATTCTGAGAGGGACAATTTAAATGTTCTCCTAAAGGTTGAGGAGAAGTTTTATAGACAACTATTAAGAGTTCGCTGGACAGACGTGGGGGATCGTAACACGGCGTTCTATCATCAGACAGTCTCTCAGCACGCTTCTAGGAATCACATTCATTTTCTAAAGGACGGTCATGACCACATGTTGTTCTCAATGGATGCAATCAAGGCGCATGCTGCGGACTACTTCCAAGGGATTCTAGGCTCAACGGATCTCTCGGTCTCACCTGCTACTTCAGATGAGTTGAGAACACTCTTACCGTTTCGTTGCTCAGAGCTTCAGCAGAATTACTTGAAACGAGGTGTAACTGCGGCCGAGATTAAAGCTACTCTGTTTGCCATGCCATCGATTAAGAGCCCGGGCCCTGATGGTTATTCGGTAGAGTTTATTAGAGCTTCGTGGGACACTGTGGGAGAGGATATAATCGGTGCTGTAAGGGAATTTTTTAGGAACGGGAAATTGCTGAAGGATATGAACACAACAGCTATTGCTTTGATCCCAAAAATGCCGGAAGCATGCTTGTTGAGTGACTACAGACCGATCAGCTGTTGCAATATTGTTTACAAGCTCATCTCTAAGATAATAGCAAACTTCCTTAAACCAATCCTCACAGAGTGTGTTAGTCCCAACCATGCTGCTTTCTTAAAGGGGCACAGTCTTGGAGAGAATGTCTTGCTAGCAACCGAGCTCATCAAGGATTACAATAAATCATCGTGTCATAAAAGCGCAATGCTTAAGATCGATATTAGTAAGTATTTTGACACCGTGTGTTGGGATTTTGTGACTAAGATGTTAGAAGCTCAGCAGTTCCCCCCTATGTTCATCACTTGGATTACAGAATGCATCTCCTCGCCCAGATTTTCGGTTGCAATCAATGGCGAGCTCGCAAGTTTCTTCGAGGGCAAGAAGGGACTCAGACAGGGAGACTCAATATCTCCATACATGTTCATCATGCTCATGGAGGTTCTCTCTCGTTTGTTGGATAAAGCTCAAGCGGAAGGTTATTATAGATTACATCCTCTATGATCAGACCCGAAGCTCACTTATTTATTATTTGCGGATGACTTTTTAGTCTTTTCTGATGGCTCGCATGCTTCTACTACGGGTATCAAAGATGTTATGAGTCGTTTCAAGAACTGGTCAGGGCTAGTTACTTACCAGACAAAGTCGGAGATCTTCTATGGAGGCTACTCTGATATTCAAATGTCAGTCCTTGGTGATATTTCTGGATTCAAGCAGGGGAAGTTCCGAACAAGGTATTTAGGTTTGCCTCTCTGCCCTAAGAGGATTTCAGCAGCGACATTGCAACCATTTCTTGAGCGAATAACTTCTAAGTTGCACTCATGGACAGTCAAACTTTTATCTTTTGCCAGAAAGATTAAAATGATATATTCAGTTATTTATGGCATGGTGAATTTTTGGAGTTCAATATTTGTCTTACCAAAGTGGTTTTACACTAAGGTTGATTCGTTGTGCTCTGGTTTCTTATGGAATAATAACACTTCATCTGCAGCTGGAGCTAGAGTTTCTTGGGTTAACATTTGTAAACCTAAATCAGAGGGTGGTCTTGGAATAAGACAACTGGAGGAGTTTGAGATGGTCTTCAGATTAAAAAGGTTGTGGTTGTTCTTCTCTGCATCGGGATCACTTTGGGTTCCTTGGCTAAGCAAAAACAGATTCGGTGGCAGGAGTCTTTGGCTGATTAACGATTCACCGAGGTTTTCAATGACTGTTAGAAGTATGATTCAGTTGAAGCAAGAACTTCAGGGCCTTCTCCGCTGCAACATTGGGGATGAGAAAACAAAATTGTTTTGGTATGATTATTGGACTAAGTTGGGTCCATTACATCTTCTCTTTGGTCCCTCTGGGCCTAGGGCTCTAAGGATTCCTCTAAACGCAACGGTCTCACAAGCTGTTAGCAATGGCCATTGGAATCTACCACCGGCACGGTCAGATTTCGCAGAAACGTTCAGGTTATACTCTCTACAATTAGTGCTCCGTCTGATACTGATGGTAGTGATGTATACTTGTGGAGAACTCAAGCCGGTGGTTTTGGTGCGTCTTTCTCTTCTCGTGTGACATGGGAGAGGATTCACAATCCAAACCCTCTGGTTCAGTGGCATTCCGTCGTTTGGTTCAAAAAGGAGATTCCTCGCTGCTCATTCATTTCCTTGACTGCTTTCCTTCGCAGACTACCAACTAGAGACCGGTTGATCTCTTGGGGACTATCTGTTCCACCAGGTTGTGTCTTATGCTCTAATGCTAATGAATCTCATAGTTCTTTGAGTATGCTTTTGCTGCTGCCTTTTGGAATCGCTTTTGTGGCAGGTACATGGCGCATCCACCTGCATCCTTGGACGCCGTCGTTGCTCTCTGCCGCCATCTACAGGGTCCCCATGTCCAACGTGCGGTTGTTATGTTGAAGCTTCTCAGCCAAGTCATCGTTTACAATCTGTGGTGTGAAAGGAATGACCGCATCTTCAGAGACGTTTCTTTAAACCAAGAAGCCTTCTTCAGGGTGGTAGACCGGGGAATGCGTGATAGGCTACTCTCCCCATCTCTTGTCACTACCTTCTCACCATCTTTGCTTGAATTGTATTTATGGTTCCTAACCCTTTATAGTTAATGCAACTCTCTCTCTTTTTCTTTCTTCTTTTTTTGTAATAAGTTGTGCTCCACATCAATGTAAAACTTAAAAAATGGTATAAATTTTAACATTTAGACAAAAAAAAAAAGCATTCGAGAGAGAGAAGAAAGTGAAAGGTGGGAGAGATAGATCATTAAAGTCTCCTGGAAAACCAAACATGCACGTCCCTTTGGATTCAAGTTTTACTTTAACCAAATTCCAGCATTAAAAGAAGGAAAAAAAACATGAAAAATTAGTACGAGCTATTCTACTAAAGTACTTTTCCCTGAAATAAATTACAATCTCTTTAAAAAAATTACATATCAACGTTGATAAAGCTTTTTATTTTGCTATAATATCATGGAGATCAAGACCATTAGACTTATTGCTTAACTTAGCAACGAAAAAGGTAGATACATTATTTCATTAATTCTTCCCTGTAAAATAATGTTGCAAAGATAGCTGAATGACTCCACGTTTATTGGGACTGCTGCCACAATTCTCACTTATAAGAGCAGGGACCATCTTTGAATTACACTCGTAAATTCATATATTTATATGGTGACTCTACTGGTGCATATCTCTGAACAGCTGTTGTGTTAAAAAGTCAAAAGCAGCGGAGTCGTGCTATATAACATTTCGAAAGTTTATTATATAAGCACTATACTCCAAGTAAAGTGGATATAAATCCTGGGTCAAAATGCCAGTTGTACTAATCTAGTAATCCGTAAATTCTTGATTTATTTCCCTTCATTTAATTCCTAGCTTTTTGATGAAGTTAAATATCCACAAGTTAACTTTAATATAAATTCGATTTATTGTATGGCAGTATGCCAGTATCTAAGACCATTTATTGTATGATAGTCTCACAGCAATTTTTTTTTTTGTAAACTAAAAGAAAATCTCAAAGCAATTTCTTTAAGATATCTATATTATTAAAAGAGAAGTACCCATTTAAAAATATTATTACTTCATTAATTAAACTCCTTTTTTTTGCTTGTCTTTTTCAGTTGCATTTATAAAATATCCTAAAATGAATAAAACTGCCTAATTTATTATTTTTCTTTTCAGTTGCATTAATGAAATATGCTTAAATGAATTTAAACTTCCTATTTTATTGTTTGTCTTTTTCAGTTACCTTAATGAAATATCCTTAAATAAATTTGGACATAATGTCATTTAATCAACCAAAAAAACTCATGAGTTATTCTTACGTGCATAACTTTAATAATAGAGATTTTTAAAAACCCGCATCATTAAAATGTTACCTAAAACATGCAGCACTAATATATAACATACATCAATAGAACTAGAATTTGACTCACACAATTGTACGGATATTATTTTCAGTTGATTAAATTTAAAAATAATTATTTATTCAAAAAATATTTAAGAATGGCTACGTTTTTAAAAATTATATGATATTATTTGCTCGAAATGTATTTTTTTAAATAATAAATTAAAATTGTTATTATCATTGAATATCATTATTTTTGACATAATTTGAGTTTTCGTTTACATCAAAACTTATCATATTTTAGGATAATTTTAATTTAAAATGTAATTTTCATATTTTTCAAACAAATTCTAAAAATATTTTTTAAATATTTTCTTATAATTGTTAAAAAAAATATTGAGTTGCATTTCAAATAAAAAGGTAAAGATATTAAAAATATTCTAATTAAAATATGTAAAATTTAATATGGTTTTAAAGAAATGGTCAAAATAAAAAAAATACACATAAAATAATCATGATTTTTGTTAACTGAGCGGATCATTATTTATATGATATCACACACGAAAAAAAAATTATCTAATTAACTCTATACTTATTTTTTTATATTTTTTATATGATATCACACATTTCTAAAAAAGTTAGATAGTTTAAGGTGCAAAAAAAAAATTTACTTAATGAATATAATATGAACGAATATTACAAATACATCATTTAATAAAATAAATAATTAAAAATTGAAAATTCATATCCGCACTATCAGGGTCTAGTTTTTATTTATAATGTAATCAATAGCTGAGACAAACATGACAATGCGTGAATGAAAGTATGAATGTCAAAGGAAATTCAAAATAGACAAACGATGTAACATTTTCTTTTTGTTTGGTGTTAATAAATACTCCCGAGACAAGATCATCTTTAACAAAAAATGATGAATTATATAGTTTGCCATCCATGCTAGTACGTATCGGGCCATAGTCGCAGTTTTTTTTAAAGAACTATAGTCGCTGTTACTGTAGAAGAAAATTGGCTAAAGGCACTACCACACATATTATAGGAGTTTCATACACATACATAACTTATTAACTTATGCCGATTTTATTATGACACGAATCTAATAATTCAGAGTATATGTGTAGATGAAGAACATCAACGAATGCCATTTTTTTTTTGAATTATATTCATCAAAAAACCAGTTTGTACATTAAGTGCAACTAAAAGCTGAAAGTAATTTTAGTTATTGATTCCTTTACAACCTTGTGCCAAACCAAAATTGCAAAAGCTGTAAATTCACACGCGGAAAGATGGTCAAATATTATGTCTCCACTCACACACAGTTGAAGAAGTTTTTCACCAAAGCACTAGCTAGATTTGTCTTTTTAGACAAACTCGACAGCCAGGACTTACAATACATGCATGCACCACACAAATGGTGGAAACTGGGGAATTCGGTCATCTGGGTTTCTTTTTGTAATCTCACAATGCTTATCCACGTTGGTATACATATGCATTGTGTGCGAGCGTTGGGTCTAGTAATGATAATATTTTGTCTTCTATAATATTTATAGTTTATAGGTGATCTAATGCTGCAAAACTATAAGCCCCACATCTCTTGTTGTTTCTAAAAGCGACACTCCCTAGACTCTACAGGTTACATTGTTTTCCAATTCCTAAAAACTGTTGATGTCTTTACTCTCTTCTTAAGGTAAACTCAAATGCAAGACTCAAAGTTAACTTTTAAGAAATCGCGTATATTTAGATACCATTTCGTTCAACAAAGATATTTTTAGCAAACAATTTACATGTTTACCATTTCTTTTTAAAATTGGATATACTTAATATTTTTTATAAAAAAAACAGTTTAAATTTAACTTTTAAAACGAAAAATTCACATGGGGAAAGTGGTCACATCTCATGTCTTCATTCACATAATTGAACAAGGAAAATGCATGAGATAACAAAAATAAATAAATTAATAACTAATTGTATAGCCAAAAAACTTGACAATGATCTTCAGCATATTTTGTCTTATATACCAAAAGACTTTAAAAATCTACCGTCTCAACTTTTTTTCTCTGTTAAAATTTTCTCAACTTTTTTTCTCTGTTAATTTTTTCTCTTCTTCTTATGTCTCTGCTTTTGCTTTTATTAACAAACTAGTGGTATCCCAGCGCGTAGCCGGGTTCATATGTTTTATTATTTTTGATCCATATGATATTGGTAAGTGACAGTAGTATATTATTTTGTTTTGAAGCTGTTTAGATCAAAAAGGAATATCATAAGCGGTTTCATTGATCAATTCAATAAAAATAGAATAAATAGCTTATAGTTACACAAAGTAAATATAGCTGAACTTAAAACATAAAGTAAAGTCGATGTTCCAAAAGAGAAACATGTAATGCGTGTGTTTGTTTTGTGATTATCTTGTTTAAACAAAAATAACAATTTCTTTCATTATCTTAAAGTAGTAACAATCCTCGCATACTTTGTCTATATCATGGATGTGGCAATCTGTTAGAGACTTCATTTGGGACGTATTGGTTTAATACTTTGTTTTCAAAATGATACTGAATCTAGTAAGTGAATTATTAATCATGGTCTAGCATCGCTCGGATCTGAATAGACTATTTTCTCAAAATAACTTATTATAAAATTGAAGTGTTCGTTAATAATTTTAGAGGTGGATGTTTGTTCTCACAATGTACATTTAAATATTTCAGTCCTCATGTGAAGTGTTTATTTGGTTTGACAACAAAAGTCTAACATGCTAATGTAGTTGAATCTGTACAGTATGCGGGAGGTATAGAGCCTCTCATTGAACATGTTAAAGCAAGTCAATAATAAACCATATTCGTGAGTGTACGAAGTAGCCAAACGTTTTACTTCTCAAGTGTGTGCGAAGATATTATTATTTGGTTTAAAGCTTTCATGTTTATTTAAATCTATTTTGGTTTTAATTTACCATGTATTTATGACATTATACTATTTTTATTATGTATTCATTTGCATTGGTATTTTATAAAAGAAATAAATCATTATTTTTATTTGACCATTTTTATATCTTCTACCCTATTAAAACAAAATCTCTCATAAAATTTGTCTTTGATTTTGTAAAATAATTATAATGACATGTCACTCATATTTTATGCATATCATAATTAATTAATATGAACTAAACAATTAATTTAGAAAAATATTCCAAAACTAAAAAATAGTTAAAATCATGTATATTTTCTTCTTTATAATTTCCTTTCTAAAACACATCACTAATTTATTATCCTAAAAACTATTTAACAGATTTTTTTTTTAAAAAGTACCAACTATTAAAAATTTATATAATACTTTTTTGAGAATATTATTGTTTTGCAGTTTAGAGTTTTTTTATAAAGACTAAACTAAACACAATTTATATCTTTATTAAAAATAATAATGAAAAAAATTATTAAGTTTAAAATATTTAAAAATAAAATTCAGTACCTAAAATTGATATTATAAATATGTCATAAATAATAGAACATGTAAATAAATATTTCAACAAACAATCTATTAGTGTGTATAAAATATTTTAACTTAATATATCAATAACATTTTTTTGGGAATTTGTAGGAAAGAATAATATTCCTCAAAAAATATTATCAAATATAATATTTTATCATTAAAAATTATATCCAGTTTTAAGACATTTAAAATAATGGAAGACATGTCTAGATTTAGAAAATATACTATTTTGCTTCTCATATATGTATATTTATATAAAAAATTTAAAATTTAAGAAATTAAAACTATTAACAAATTATATATATATATATATATATATTAATATATGCTATATATATACGTGTTATATACCGATCGTGGGGTTTATTCTTCGACTACGGATCTGTGTCAGATATATAAATATTGTATCTATGTTCGATCTTATTTTGAATATTGTAATTTAATCTGTTTAATTATTTTTATTTAGTTTGCATTAGCAACAGTTCCATTTTAATTTGGTTTTCTTTTCTAACTAATTTTAGTTATCTTTCCATCTCTTCTTTGCTAACCTTAGCCGCATTACCATCATTCATGTGAAGTGAAATAGAAAAAACAGAACAGAGGACTTGAACATCTTTATGATGATGTGGACGAACTGAACTTCAGAGTGCAACCAGAACGGCCGCTGTGAAGTAGATAAACAGAGTTGTATATGTTCATTATAGACCCTCTTTTGTTTTGATCTTTTGTGATCGTGTTGCTTAGAACTCAAATTTGGTTCTTATTATGGAAAACCAAAATCTTACTGTATGGAACAGAAGCAAAAATGTTGATATACACTCCATCAAAACAGGGAATGAAAAAACCAGAGTAGTTGCAGCAGCAGCTACAAAGGTCAAAAGCAAACCAGACCAAACAGTGGGCTAAATCCAGATTTAACAGTTGCGGTAAATCTCTATGTTCCATGAAAATAAAAAGGTGAGACTCCTCCTTCTTTGGCTGGATCCTTTTGCAACAACACATCATAATTGATCAAAGCCATCTGTGACAAAATCTGCAAAATACTAACAATATCTAATAGTTTGACAATAATTTATTCCAAGAAAATAACACAAATTCCTCAACATCACTTTTTATATATTTATCTATACTAAGCTTTCCTAACTACCAAACAACTTCAACTAATGTAAATAGAGATTCATATTTGCTTTTAACTGCATTAGTGTGGAAGCAAAGATTTTACCTTGAAAGAAAATTTAATGATCGAGAGATAGTAAGGTGGAGAATCAAAGTTGGTCAAATTGGCGCATTAATCCAACTAAAAGACAGACGAATGAGAAGTGCGTATAGCTTCTTTGAAACCAGACCACGTAGTGTTATCATCCACTGATTACAAATTAAACGATGACTCCTGCTATCTTCTCCACAAAACACTCTTTCATAATCTGGAATATGCTGCATAGTAAAGTGTTCTGTTATTTCATAAACCTCACTACCCAAAAAATCAACAAACATGACATGAACTTAAGCATTTGTTACCTCTGCCGTATTGACTTTGAGATTGGTTATAGAATAAACTTGTGATATTTCTTGCCTTGCGTCTCTTCCTCGAGTTTTTATTGTTTTCTTTATTACCTTGGCTTAACCTTT
This sequence comes from Brassica oleracea var. oleracea, assembly GCF_000695525.1. Taxonomy (NCBI): domain Eukaryota; kingdom Viridiplantae; phylum Streptophyta; class Magnoliopsida; order Brassicales; family Brassicaceae; genus Brassica; species Brassica oleracea. The sequence continues at coordinate 35,532,551 of NC_027751.1, forward strand.
TCTTTTCTCCTCGTGCTGCTCTCTAAACGTAGTAGTTTCTGTTAAATGATCTCTTGATGGTCTCTGATAAAATCCAAAATTATTGGCCCTTGGCATCAAAATAAACATGACCAACTCCGACAGGCCAATCTTCCGCTTCTTGTTGATTTGGAATTATAAACAACAACCCAATCCATGGTACTCAAATCCACGCCCATTTTGTTCTATTCTGTAATGAAGATCTTCTAATGTGCAGCCTTTGGCAGAAGCGTAAATATCAACCATTGTTTTAACTGTTTCCAAAGGCAACCAACATCGATGATCTTCTTATCTTGAGACGCCTACTAAAATTTCAATCTAGGAAACAAAGTGTTATCAAACTCTTACGATGGGATAAAATCAAAACTCATAAAAGTCCGGAGCATTTGTCAGTAAACAAAACAGAGGATGCTTATAGAAACAAAAATGAAAACAAAAATGACACCTTGTTAACACGTATAGTCTTTCCATGGAGCTTAATCATGTTAAGAACCTTAATTGCCTGCATAATATGGAAATAAAATTTTGCTATTGTGTAGAGAAAGAAGTCAAAACTCTTGGAAAAGAGAAAGACTTACATAGCCAATGTCTTCCTCACAAAGGAAGTCAACCTTGATGAAGATTTGTCACCCAATCTTTGGGAACATACACATTAATTGATAAAATCCAAAATAAACAGAGGACCTTAATGTTAGATGAAGACCAGTTCTTCTAAGTATAGCCAACAACCATAAGATACAGAAGCAACTAAGCAAAGATTATTCATATGAACCAAAGCGTTCAACTTACCAACATAGCCTTTAAACATTCCCAAAGAAATTCTTCAGATAGCTACAATTCACAGAGAAGAGAAACAGAGAAACACACAATAAATCTACCGAATGAATCCAAAATCTAAAGTTAGGGAGAGAGAAAGGAGAAGAACCTGGGGGTCGGGATTCCCAACGTAAACAATAGATTCTTGGCTCCTCTTGGCTCTCAGTGGAGTGTTGTTTAGCTCCTACCCCAGGAGATATTAGAGTTATCATCTACTTCTCCTCCTTTGTTTCCGTTACTGCACCAACATCGTAAATATCAAGTTATATTTTACAAACGTTAAAAATAACGTTAGAAATAGCGTTAGGGGGAGGTTGCGACGAATCTAGTCATTCCCAGAAAGAATAAAATGAAGTTTCTCTTGAACCATATAGATTAGTCCTCACTTCAAATTTACTTGTGTTCTCGACCCATCTTGCCTCGTGTGTTCCTCTTTGGGTCAGTACTCATGTGTTCCTCTTTGGGTCAGTTATATTGCAAAGGATTTCGTTCAAATGATTAGAGAAAGCCATAGTGTTGATCGGATTTTGTAGGAATCGACAATAAAAAAGAGAACATGATCACTTACAGAAGTGGTAAGAAGCTCATCCTTATAGTGTGTGTTTGTACTGGGATCTCTTTTGTTTCAATTCAGTTGACCAGCGTGAACGTTCAGGTGGCAAGTATCCAAGCAAAAGCTACAAAATAAAAAATCAGATTTCAAATTTCTCCTAAGGCTTTTCACGCAAACCAAACTATATCCTAAATCTCAAATACCTTCCAGACATTAGAACGGATTCCAGGAGAATCATGCAAACTTTGTAAAGCAAGACTCCTCAACTCCTTCATATTGATCACGTTCTTCGATAACTACTAATCAAAACCAAATCAATTAACAATTCAAGACTTAGAAGAATCTTAAGATAAGTTAATAAAGGAGGGAAGGTTTGCGCAATTGACCTGACCTCCGCTGAGAGATGAGCTTGGCGGGAAAAGTCCTCGGTGGAAGGAACACCTGAGTTTCCATTACCCCCAGAGATATTGATACCGTTCCTCGGTTCCGAGGAAGCTGTGGAGGGCGGAGGAGCGGAACTGAGCCTGGAAGCAACTGAGATTTATTCTGACTTCTCCTTCATTTTAGTGGTGGGGGAATGACCATCGTCGTCGTTGAAAGACAACGGCGGAGGAGGAGCATACCACATGGTGCTATTAAACCATTCTGGCACCCTTTTTCCTCACCATGATTTGATGGATTGATCAAGGATTCCGTTTCCCAAGTATCGATCGAGAAGAGACCAATTCGACGATGATTGTGGAAATCCAAGTTCGATGTTTCTTCTTCTCTTCTCTGAGGGGAAGTCGTAGAGGTATATGCAATTATGTTCCGCAATAAAGAAAACTAATGGCTAATTAATCTGTCAAATGGAGAAAAAAAAGAAGAAAGCTATACCGATCAAGGTTTTTAGAAGCATTTGTTTGCAGATGCATGTAAATAAGTTACGGCCTAATAAAATAAAGATCCAGTTATGAAAAATGGAAAATATCGTGCAAAGGAAAGTTTAGAAAATACTGACACGTGGCAACAATTGCCCTATGTTGAATGATGAGGTAGAGGATTGTGGAGAGAGACAACTCTCCTTTATTGTTATAGATATCCAATCTCTTGCTCTTTTTTTTTTTCTTAAGTCTCGAAAACCCCTTGAACAGTGAGATTGTTGACAAATTTCTCCACACCTAAAGACAAATCCGTCGGAAATCAAAACACGACCTCTTCTTGATCTCTATCTCCGATGGTACACTCTACTACATCACCAATGATTTCCTTTGCTAGATGGTCACCATCAGTACCAATATGATTCTCCAATTGATTATCACCATCAATGATTGGTGTCACCTCCGTATCGCCTTCACTATCAATTTTAGGTTTGAACACTTTTTAGTACGTTCGCAAGTCTATTCTATCATTGACATTTGTATACTATATCTTAATATTACAAAACATTAATACTATTTTCACATTTTGATTTTAATAAAAAAATTACAAATATATATTATAGATTATTTTCGTGTTTATGGTTTAGTGATTAGGGTTTAGTATTTAATATTTAGGTGATGGAGTTAGGATTAATTAATGATTCATGAAAACTTAATACTTGCTCTAACTGGTGACCATTAAAATAAGAATATGAATGAATAGGAAATAAATGAATATGAACAAAATAAAAGGAATGAAAATGAATATTTTTTTCTTTTGTTCTATATCAATTTTGATAAAGAATGTTTTTCTTCTATAGTTCTTTAAAATTCAAGAAATGACAAAGAATCAAACGCAGCGAAAATTCCTCATAAATGATGTAATTTTTGATAATTTCATTAACTTGTACTATACTATATACCATGTTTTAATTCATTTGTATTTTTGTTTATTAATTTTGCATAATATTTGTTTATCAACTCTCTTTTTAAACAATGGGTAACACATATTACATCATTTCATAAGGGAGACCATGTCGTTAGATGATGTACTTTCAGACAAAGTTCTGGACTTTGTTGTCGGTAATTTAGAAAACACATTTGTCTCCACCCACTTTGTGAAGTAGTTTGTCATCACAAGCAGCAAGCATTTTTCTAGAATAGCATATGTCCTACTATATCCATAGCGCACTGGATGAAAGGATATGGAGTTTTGGTTGTTTTTAGTAACACGGTAGGATAATAGATGTTTGGAGCATGTCTCAAGAATTTTTTCGCATCACGGTGCGTATTTCTCACACTCTACTACTATTGCCGGCTAATAGTGTCTTTGACTCTTAATTTTCAAAGCTAAAACTTGTCCACTGGTATGATTTCCTCCTGCTCTTTTATGTATGTTTTCATGACCATACTAACATCTTCACCGTGGATACACGATAGTAAGACTTTTTAGCACTCCACCACTGTTATGTAATGGACACTTCGTGCGTTAAGCCGCCATGCTTCCCACTTGTCGTCATGTAACTTGTTATCATTCAAGTATTATAAGATATGAAGTCCCCAGTCGGGGACGTTGAAATAAACATCTCGGTCAGTAGTATCAATATCCATGTTGGTTGGCTCAGTGTTGTCTATGTTCGTGACTGGGGTAACAACTGAGGTGATCTCGGATGCTAGTGTGGTACTCGTTTGTTCAATCTTTTGCACCTGGATTTTTCTTTTTATTTGATCTTTCAGATCACTCCCCAATGCGGAAATGCATCTGCATGTGTATTTTCCTCTCGGGGGGAACCTTTGTTAGCTCAAAAAGTTGAAACCCATGGCTAGATCAAGTACGGCTTTCAGGTAAGTGTCCATCTTGTTTTCTTAGCGTCCTAGTCTCCGGTAACAGATTAACGTTGATTTACGAATCAAAGTAAGCTTAGATGCATTTTCCTTTGATTGTTGTTGCTAACCGTAATTACTGATGGCTTCATAGTCAACTTCGTTATTATATGCTGCAAATCTCAAGCGGAGTGATTGTCGAATGAGTTCACCCACAGAAGATTGAAGATTCATCCATGTGCAAGATCCAATTTTCACTGGGGAGAAAACATATCTTGTTCGAGTTCAAGTGACAGTTTGATTATGAATTCATCAAGCACTTGTGATTTTTCAGATGACCACATCTTATATTTGATGTCGTGGTCGTTGAGTTCTACTGTCCATTTTGATAACCGTCCAGATTGATTTGTATTATGCATCACATATTGAAGTGGATATTTGGTTAGTATAAAGATAGAATGATATTGAAAATACGGCGTTAGCTAGGACCATTTTTTACAGGGTGGAGTAACACATTTTGGAATTTGTCATGTGTTTGCTCGTATAGAAGATATATTTATGTTCTACTTAATCTTCATTGATAAGGACATTACTGACTACGAGCATTGTTCTAAACTACGGGTAATACGGTTGTATAGACGCCGTTTATTCGCTGAACGGAGACCTGCCGTACCGAATTTAACGAGACGGTCAAATTAATTATACGCTTACAGAACTGACTATTGAACTTTATGCTATTCAGCATCATTTGTGTGTAGTTTTTTTCTTTTCATTAGTATAGGTGATAGATTGGTAGTGCATACATTTATGTTTAATAACTATATGATCATATCCCTGATCTTTCTACTCTTCCTTTCAAAACTGTATAAAAAAAATTTAATAACGGAATTTTTAGTTATGAAACTAATTTATTATCTACAACTTTACGTGTATATTGTTTACTATATAGTTTAGTGACGTGATATTTAAATGCTTTTCTATGATTAAAATTAGTATTTTAACTACAAATATATTAAATTTTCAAATACTTATAGTTTAACTATTTCATATATATAAATATATATGTGATACTTTATGTTTACAATTTATATCTACTCTAAAAAGCCCTTTGTCAAAAAAAAAAATTTATATCTACTCTATTTTTATAATTAAACCATAAAATTATACTAAGTACTAATATAACTGATACATATTTAATTAATCTAATGATATATTAATATATACTATATTATCAATACTATACTATATATATATAAAAGTAGTTTCCGTATATACCCCGCGTAAACATCCGTATATACAGTTATACGCAATATGGTAAGTGGCCGCCCGGCTAGCGTATAGCGTATTTCAGAACACTGACTACGAGAGAGGAAAGCGCAATGTAAATGTATAAATGGTGGCCTCACTGTCTTTTGCCAACATTGGTGGTGTTGTCTGTCAAGTATGCCTTGAGTTGACCTGATGCTTCCTCTCACTTTCTGTCCCGGAAAAATTTCTCTTTTCTTCTAATGAGATCATAGGAGGGGAGACATTTGTCGGCTTATCGCAAAATGAAGCGACTGAAAGTTGTAACTTGTTCTGTTAATCGTTGAACTTCCTAGCTTTTCTCGAACTTGGGAGATCATGTAAGGCCGAGATCTTCTTTGAGTTTGCTTCAGTTCCTCTTTGGGTGAGGATGTAGCCCATAACACTACAAGAAAACACAAATTTAACGACGGCCAAAATAGTCGTTATTTCCTCGGAAAAGAAGACTTACGAGGAAATGGCGATGAAAGGCGTTTCGTCGTTATATGATTGTCGTAAGAGAAGTTTCGGCGCCATTTCCTCGTTAATTAGCGAGGTTATATTTTCCTCGTAAAGAAGAATTAAGTTTTCGTCGTAAAGACCACGTGGGGTTTCCACGTAACGCGGTCGTTGTGCTTCCTCGTAAGAAACTCGTAAATGATTCGTCGTAAAATACCCGCAAAAACCTCTAAATAAATTCGTCGTAATAACAACGTAAGGAACACGAAAACAATTCGTCGTAATATAATCGTAACTAAATCCACGTAAAATCCTCGTGAATGTTTCCTCGATATTTCGTCGTTAATACATCGGAAATTAGCGACGCAATTACTTTGTTTTCTTTACTGAATTTATAAATAAAAATTATATTTATTTAATTTATTAATAAAATTTTAATTGAAATTAAATCGAATAGAAAATTTTTTTTTGGCCGAATTAAAATGAAATTATATAATATATAAATAAGTTTTGAATTTTAAAATACAATAACAAAAAAAAAACTAATGCTGCATTGCCGCGTCGTAGAATTCCTCGCTCCTTCTCGAGAGATCTTCCTCGTTGACTTGCACGGATGTCTCGCCTGGAATGGGGTTTTGTTGTCTCATGGTCCTGAACATGGCCTCCCATTCCGGATTTGTGGCCGCTATGACGTCCAAGAAGTTCTCGAGACCAGTCATACGAGCTGTGAACGACGATTTTGTCGAGGCCAACTCGTTTTGTGTCGACGACAGCTGATGTTGTGTCGTCTCCAACACGTCGCGCAGCTGAGAGACTTCATCATCCCGTCTCTGGCCATAAGAGGAAGTCGCTCTCGGAACATCGTTGACGGAACCAATCCCCAACACACGTCCCTTTTTCTTAGGAGCGACCTTAAAAAACAATAAAATATATATTAAAATTTAAATTTTAAAGTAAAATGGAATTAATAAAAAATTTATATAAAATTTACCTCCTCGTAAATTCTATCCACTTCTATTGTGGATAAGACGACGGGTAATCCGTCGGCGGACTCCTGCGCCAGCTGGGTCTCACGCTCGTCAATACGAGCTGCCACATCATTGTAGATCTTCTCAGACCTCTCATCTACAAATGCGCCCGCCTTGTTCTTGTGGGTCCGATCGAAAAGTTCCATAAGAGTCGGTAAACGTCCCAACTCCTTGGCCTAAAAATAGTTAAGAAAGTTTTTATTATATATATATATATATATATATATAT
>NC_027751.1:35541678-35549449 GCF_000695525.1 Brassica oleracea var. oleracea
TTGAACAACACCGATTTTTTTCTGAAGACAATTTGAATATCGGAACGGGAACTTGCCCATTGCTTTTAATATGTAACTCGCTTCTTGAGCAAATATCCGGCAAGTCCAACCTCGATTTTATGTTGTCTTTTGTCTTCCCTGGGACATTCAATATTGTATTCATGATGTTCTCAAAGAAATTCTTCTCTATATGCATCACATCAAGGTTGTGGCGCAGAAGGAGATCCTTCCAATATGGTAACTCCCAAAATATACTCTTCTTGTGCCAGTTGTGATGAACACCGTAAGAATCAGGCATATTACGAGGGACATGCCAATTACCACCCCAGCGAACTGTTTCGTTAGCTCCGTAGTAGTCGATTTGCGCTTCAATTTGTTCTCCAGTTAGATATGGAGGAGGAGTGTCTCTCACAACCTTTTTGTGCCTAAACAAATTCTTGTTTCTTCGGTACGGATGGCCAACTGGAAGAAATCGACGGTGACAATCGAACCAACTTGTCTTTCTACCATTCTTCAGTTGAAATGCATCTGTCGTTCCATTACAATATGGACAAGCTAATCTCCCATGTGTAGTCCATCCAGACAACATCCCATAGGCAGGAAAGTCACTTATGGTCCACAAAAGCATAGCTCGCATCGTAAAATTCTTCTTCGTTGAGCAGTCATACGTCCTCACCCCTGTTGACCACAAATCTTTCAACTCTTTTATCAGTGGTTGTAGGAAAACATCAAGTGACCTTTTTGGATGCTTCGGACCGGGTATTAATATGGTCAAGAATAAAAACTCCCGTTGCATGCACATCTCCGGTGGCAGGTTGTATGGCGTAAGAAAGACAGGCCACAATGAATATTGTCTCCCTGACATTCCAAATGGACTAAATCCATCTGTGCATAATCCGAGGTACACATTCCGGCTATTGCTAGCGAAATTCGGATGTACTTTGTTAAAATTTTTCCAGGCTCTTGCATCTGATGGATGAGTCATCTCACCATCCGTCTGAGTATGCTCGGCATGCCACCTCATCTTTCCAGCAGTCTGCTCCGATTGGTACAATCTTTTCAATCTATCTGTAATTGGTAGGTACCACATCCTTTGGTACGGTACCCTATTACGTCCCCTTCCTTGCGGCTTGAATCGTGGTTTCTTGCAGAATCGACATTCTTCCAACTTCTCATCATCTCCCCAGTAGATCATGCAGTTGTCGATGCAAACATCTATCATCTCCGAAGGCAACCCAAGACTATAAACCAGTTTCTGAATCTCATAATAAGAATCAGCAGACTCATTGTCTTCCGGCAAATACTCTTTAAATAAATCTGCCCATTCGTTCATGCAACTTTCAGGTAGATTGTGATCAGTTTTAATATTCATCATTCTAGCAGCCAATGACAATTTAGAGAGACCTTCTCTACAACCACTGTAAAGTGGTTGATTTGCCGCATCTAACATTTCATAAAACTTTTTTGAATCTATGTTAGGTTCTTCATCTTCATCATCATGAGCTACGAATGCATCAGTTACCATATCATGAACCCTATCATAATCTACCATCGGCTGATCCTCCTGATGGTAACTATGTGCATTATGCAATTGATGATCAACCGGTTCTTCTTGAAAGTTGCTATTACTACTACTAGCTTCATTCTGATCATAACTATAACCTTCTCCATGTTGAAACCAGATATAATAATTTGGCGTGAAACCTCTATTTACTAAATGCTTCCAAACATTTTCACGATTTGCCAACTTTGAATTGTTACATTTCCTACAAGGACAGAATATTTTACCGCTTTCTTGGGCGAGCGGTGTAGAATCTGCTTGATGCATAAAACGCTCCAACCCAGCAAGATATTCTTTCGTCACTCTCCCGTTAGCATCTCTATGCATATACATCCACCTCCGCAACTCGAAAATATTTCCCAAGCCCGACATTTTTTTCACGTTTTTTTTCTTGTTGGTGTGCTTAAAATTATGTTCAAACCTCCATATATATAGAAAATTTTCGAATCTGGTAGTTGAATTTTGCTAGGAATTTACGACGAAAAATTAGGTTGGTGGCAAAAAAACGTGTTAAGTTGGTGGATTTCTCGTTCTTTCCTCGTAAGAATCATGCTAAAATTACGACGAATTTGCGACGAAACACATTTTTCTCGGAAAAACTACGTCAACTTACAACGATTCTACGAGGAAAAAAGTTACTCGGTATTTTACAAGGCCATTACGAGGAAACTTTATTTCCTCGCAATTTCATCGTTAAGTCATCGTAATTTCACGAGGAATAGTTTTCCTCGTTAAATTTCCTTGCTAAAACTGTGTTTTCTTGTAGTGTAAATTCTCCAGACACTACTCCAAAAGTGCATTTAATAGGGTTAAATTTCATGTCATACTCATTGAAGGTATTGAAGCATTCCTTTAGATGAGTGATCCACGATGAGTGACTTAACCAGAATGTCTTCGATGTATACTTCTATCTTGACATCAACTTTTTCTGCGAATATCTTGTTGACCAAGCGTTGATAGGACGCTCCTGTATTTTTAGTCTGAAGGGTATTACTTTGTAGCAATAGATGTCATGATCGATGATGAATGCACTATTTTTCCTATCATCGGGATGAATCATTACCTGGTTGTAGCCTGAAAAATTCATCAACGGAAGTTAGTAACTCGTTGCTTGCATTCGACTCCAAAAAACGGTCGACATGCCGAAGAAGAAAGTTGTCTTCTGGATAAGATTTAGTGAGATCCTTAAAATCAATGCAGACCCCCACTTGCAATGTTTATTTTTGACCATGGTTGGGTAAGCGAACCAATCTGGATATTATACTTTTGTGATTGATTCTACCCCCAATAGACTATCAACTTTGCTGTTGACTGCATTTTCCCTATTGGGATTGAGTTTTGGTTTCTTTTTCTTTACCAATTTGTAAGTTGGTCGACATTCAGTTCGTGGACCTTGGCAGAAGGATTTTTCTCTTTTATGTCGCTTGTTGACCAGGTGAAAGTATATACATTCCCTTTGAGGAACTTGATGATACTTTCTTTCATGTCATCTTTCATGTTTGCACCAATTCTAACACTCCAGTCCAGGTTAGTCTCATCTATGACTGCATGAATGGTCTTTTTTATGAGGGCATTTCCTCTTTTCTGATTTTACGAGAAAGTCTGCCTTTCAGAATTTTAGTTTTGTGGTCTGCAAGCTCCTGGTGGCTTGTTTATTACCTTTAAGTTTGAATAACTTGGCATCCTTTGATGGGAATTTGACACACTGATGGTATGTTCAAGCATCTGCCTTCACCGAATAAATTCATGGTCTCCCTAGGATTGCATTGTAAGGCACCGATGTGTCGATGACTGAGAACTTGATGAGTTTGTTTACTCCCCACAAATATGTTTAGTCTAATCATGACAAGTAGTTCAGTTGATGTCCCATTGAAGCCCTTAAGGGATCTTGATGAAAGCTTGAGATCCTTCATATCGACTTTTGTCTTAAGAAGTGTTTCTTTGAAGATTAGATTGATTGAGTTGCATGTGTCAATTCAGACCCGAGTTACTTTGCAGTTTCCAATCAGGATTTCGGCGGTATCGAATTCATGAAGATAACTGAAAGGTTGTCTTCTAGTCTGGTAGGCCATTGATTTGTCATTGCCACCTTTTTACTAGTACTCTTTTACATATATCATGTAGTCTTTGCATCGTGATCATCCTTCCATGATTATGTGTTCTGTAAAGATCGTTAGGATGTTCACTCTTGCTTTCTTTATTGCGCTTAAGTTTCTGTCTCGAGTCTTCAGGTTTTGAGGGTTAAGTTTTTCTCGCAATACCTCTAATTTCGAGTCACTGAGAGAGTCGATTCGTTAATTCATGCCGACTTTTTGGCAAATATCTCTGGTACCAAGTCGACTGAGAGATTAGTTTCGATCGTTAGTGCCAGGATTTTGACGAAGACTGTTGGTGTCAAGTTGACTGACCTTTGCATCAGTAAGCCTGTTAGCAAATCGAGGAGATCAGTGGATGAAATTTTGTTGTCATCGAGCTGTGTGTGTTTTCTTTTGATTGGCTCGTGCAAGTAATGACTCTCAGATTCTTTGCCTTACGAGGAAATTGATCTATATACAATCATGTTGATGCGGTGTGTCACTCGTGGTCTTTCTTCGTCAGTTTATGGATCATCGTGTTGCCAAGGTGGGGCAGATGAATCTTGTTTTTTTGGATGGTCAGCCTGAGATCAGTCTTGAGACTTCTGCCGAGATTGATATTGGTTTTTCTTAAACTTTCCTTACTCTTCACGGTCTTCTATTTTAGAGAATCAGGTGTCAACGATTCTTTGTTGAATACCGAAAAGAGGGCATCGGCGAGATGCTTGCACTCTTTGGTATCATTTCCTTTCTACTTATGATAGCTGTAGCATTTATTTTTGTTGTAAGATAGAGGAGTTGATCTGTCCATCCCAAAGGTTCCAAGGTCTGTCTGGTGCTTTGCAGATGATTCAAAATGTTTGGCCTCAACAACAGAGTAAATGTTGATTTCTTATTTTGTTTGACGAATGATAAATTTGTCGAGGTTTTTGGTAAGCATTTTCTGCTTTCGTGGCTACCAGACTTTTCATCGCGTTATGTTTGATCATAGATGCAGTTTTATCCTCCTCCTTGTGATAAAGCAGTTGGCTCCACTCAGTGGAGACCATCCTCCAACATGATTTTGTTGTTAGAGTACATATTCGCTATGAAGGGAAAGGGTATCCATAGTGTGTTGCGCATTGCCTCCAATGTTATGGCGTTTTGAACATGTATCTTGGAAACCAGTCCCTTTAATCTTTCAATGAAACCCATGAGCATTTTCTTTGCACCTTGCGACATCTTCCATAGATCAGTGACCAAAACTTCTTGTCGGATGAACATTTAATGTTTGAGGAATTTGGTAGACAAATTATGAAAACTGTCCACGGAGTTCTCTTTAAGCCTTGAGAACTACACCAGAGCCGGTCCTTTAAGACTTTTAACGAAAAATTGGCGATATCTCGCCTTTTTCTCCTCAGCGGTAAATTGTGCTCATCCCATGGCTATGTTGAACACAATCATGTGATCATGGGATCATATTAGCCGGAAAAAGTTGGGATTTTGAGCTTGTCAAAGTGTCGAGCTCGGATCCCGGTGATCTTTGTTTTGAAGAGTGCCTTTTGTGTTGTAGTAAAGATACACTCTATCTCGGGAGCAGAGCTAGTAACTCGGTGGATTCTTGATGACATGTTGTGTATAGTGTTTCGAAGAATGTTGATCTCCTGAATTGTAGCGGCTCTCTGGCATGTCGGATTAATGTTCATTTGGAAGAGTTGTCTCCTCGTATTTTTGGCCTCTTGTTTATTGGTAGCATGTGGTGCGCAAGCGGCAGCTCGGACATTTAGGCGCTCGTTGGTTACTTTGTTTATATGTTTTGTTTTGTTTCTCAAAGCACTCCAACAAGGTTTGCATCAGAGTCATCATGGTGGAGAGATCTGCAACCCACAGTGTAGTGCCCGTACCGGTTTGAGTGTCATCGTCTCTGACCATTTTTTATCTTTTTTGCGTTGCTATATAATTTCCCACAGACATCACTAATTAATTAATCTCAATTTGGCTTGTATTAAAAGTACGCATGTAATCTATGGTGAATTATTTGAAATGATTTTTATTGAAAATCAACTGTCTGATTACCCGAAAAAAAGATGAAAAACTCGTCAAAAGCTAAGAACTCGACAAGAATAAGATAAAGCAAAAAAAAAAAAAAAACCTTTGTCGACTTCTGTGTGACTGTGAATATCTTTTTTCGAATTAGGTCTTCATAATTTATATCCGACTTTTCGTTTTTCTAAGTCGTTGTATCTCTTTTAACTACCTCTTAGTTAAGTGGACCGATTTCAGTCTACTTGATATGCTTACTCAAGAAATGTCATCTCTAACGCGACATTCGTCACTTGCAAATACGTGCAAGCACCACTCAAAAGGGGATATTTGGAAATTTGTTCACCTCGCCCAAAGAGCTCAAATCAGTTAGTTCAAATATCATGTACATATTTTATTGTTTAATTTAACTTATTAGTTGATATTTGTTTGTAGAGAGGTTCCATGTAATATTGAAATAAAAACATTCAATACTTATACACTATGTATATGCATTGTTACTAAGATCACAGAGTCAAAACTATTGTTAACCGACGTTGAGTCGGCCTAGTGATAAAGGAGTTGCGGCTGTATATACCGCCACCTGGTTTTAATTCACGTTGTGAGGGACTATTTACAATTTTTGGGTTCCCGGTAAATAGCTGAAATCACCTTATTGACAAACCTCTCTCTACAAACCTCTCAGAAAATAAAAGAAAACCCTAGCCTCCTCCTTTGCTCCGGCGGCTCCCTGCCGTCGGAGGCGCCTCCGCCTCTATTTTCTCTTCCCCTCGCTTCTCCTCGGTTCTCCCTGCCTCTCCGATATGTTTTGTGTCCCTGACATCGATGATGTTGAGCGGATCTGGGAGTCTCTGATGCTGGCTCTCCGGCGAAACTAGACGAAGGTTGGAGTCACGACGAGGTCTGGACGGTAGATCTTGTTGGGGAGTCGGCGTTTTGGGTTTCGTTGAGGAGTGGATTGCGTTTTTCCAGTTTCTAGATCTACTCCTCCTCGGTGGTGTGAGCGCGTGGCTGAGCGTGGATGTTTCCTCTCTCCAGATCCGGTGGCTTGGCATCAGGCTTCGGGTCCGTGGAGGAGCAGACCCGTGGTGTGGTGGTTTCACTTGCTCGGTGTCGAGTTTTTGTGCGACCTCTGTTCTCTACCAGGTCAAGTTGGGTCCGGCATGTTTCTCCGGAGCACGTGCGTGGTGATAGCCGTTGCTGCGTGGTAGTTGTTGTTGCTCTGATGGTTCGTATGCTGTTGTTGGTTTCTGCTCTGAGACGGGGCCGTCTATGACCTTTGCCTTGGACCTCTCCGACAATGGCTCCAGCTCTGTCCTCTCAGTTCTTGCCGCTTTTGTTGTCAACCACTTCGTTGTGATAGTGGTGTGTCCTTCTTTCCGTCTTGCCATGTCTCTCTCCAGATTCTCCCCCGTAGTGTTGAATTGATGAGGCACTGTGGAGCTACCCCCGGTTCTCGGTGTTAGCGCGAGGCGGTTTACTCGGTGCTCCCTTGGGTCATTGGAGTGACAGTACTCTGTGGGAGGCTCGTATGAAGATTGATCATCCCAGCACTGCTGTTTGACCCCTTGGCTCACATCAGTGGGTTAATCTTCGGTCTGTGCTGCAGGTTAAGAGGAATGACGACAAGATGTGGCTCTCACTGCACCCCGGTTTTTGCTGTGGCTCGCATTGCTTTCGGAAGTCAAGCCGAATAAGTGTGGCTTCCTGAGGTCTAGGCGGGTCTTTCCAGTTGGTGCTTTTGGAGCTACTATTTGGAGCAGGGGTGTGTTGTTCTCGAAGATCAGGGTCTCCTACTGCCGGTGGTAGTTGGGAGGCGTGGCTTCCATCGACTGAGTTTGCAAAGCTTTCCGGGAGTGGTATCAATCAATTGGAGCAGTGTTGCGGGGAAGCCAAAATTACCAAGACGTGGTCTAATGTTATTGTGACACCCGCCACTTTCAAAATAAAATAAATTGATAAAAGCGAAAATAAAATAATAATACAACTCAAATAATAATAATCTTCATATAATATAATAGTCGATACGGTAACAAAAGGCCTAAAAGCCCAACATCGATAACATCCGAAATATAAAATATGATATAAACCAAAAGTCTGAAATAGGAATAAT
>NC_027751.1:35554409-35558227 GCF_000695525.1 Brassica oleracea var. oleracea
AAACAAAAAAAAAGGAAAAACAAATTGCAAAAAAAAACAGATTAAACTATAGATAAAAAGCGCACGACCACCGATCTTATATTATAGTACAGTATTCGTTATTGTAGGTTTTTCTATAGTTACGCTCGATTCACAGAGACGGATCATGTTTCGAAACTAAACTTTCCATAACGGTAGTACTAAACTAGCTCGGGATTTAACGGAGTAGCCCTCACCTTAGCAATGAAGAGAAGTGGTATATATGAACTCCAGCTGCTCAAATGGACTCCAAATCTGAAATCAGATCGAAATTTCGAGTCAGAACGCCTTTCGAACGGTTTAAAACGGGTATTTACGGAAAAGTCAACCCGCTGGTCAAAGATCAATTATTTAATTAATTAATTAATTGATTAATTAATTAATTAATCCGGTTTTCCCTAACCGATTACCAATTGATTTTAACCGACCGGTTTAACCTAACCGAATCGAAATCGATTTAAACCGGTCAAACCACCGGTTAACCGAGTCAACCGAGTTGACTCACCGGGTCGACTCGGCCGAGTTGGCGAGTCGCCGGCGAGTCACCGGTGTCGGTCATCGGCGGCGACGGCGGAGCTACGGCGGCGGCTTACCGGTAAGTTGGCCGGCGGCGACGGCGGAGCTGCGGCGGAGAACGGTGGTCCGGCGGCGGCGCTGCGGCGGAGGACGGTGGTCCGGCGGCGGCGCGTGGAACTCCCGTGCGCGCGGAGGTGAAACTTCCGGAGGCGCGTACGGCTTCGTCCGGGCTCCGATCGTGACGCGGTTGGTGTCTACGGCTTCGTCTTGACGAGAGGAACACGATGATGGCCTTGGATGCACGAGATTCACTACGGTTAGAAAGTTATGACCGATTTACTAAAACGACCGAAACATAACTCAAACACATGGCGGTTTCCGGTTACCTCGAGCTGCGGTTGATGGTGATGACGAGCTTGACGACGTCCTGACGTGCGGTGGCTCCGGCGAGGACTCCTGGTGAGCTTTCTCTCTCTCTCTCTCTCTCTCTCTCTTTAAAGAAACCAAAGGTGGCCTTTCGGGATAGTTTGGGGTTGGGGTCATTACAGTTATATCAAAGGTACCACCACCATTTGGCAATGCTCTTTTTGGTCAAGCTTCAACTTCAGTTTTCGGCTAGTAGCTTCGAGTTTCATTGTTCATATGACTGCTAGATTTTAGGAGTTACTTCTTCTTCCCTTCTCTAGTTGTTGCTTAGTTTATTTTTTCGCTACTTGTATTTGTGTAACTTCTATTAAAAATTCTGAAAATTGGTATAAAATCTTAACATTTTTACCAAAAAAAAACATATATATCTTATATATTAAAACAGAAGTCATGACTTCTTTCATGTATGATTTTTTTTAATTTGCACCATCATTTATAAATCTTATTAAATGTATTTTATTAAAACTAATAATAAATAGAATCTTTTAAATATTTTAATCATAATATCTTTTGATATATTTTCATTTTAAATATATAATATATTTATTTTGAATTTCTAATAAATCTGTTTTAAAAGATTTTTACAAGATCTTCATTTTTGAAATTATATTTAAATATTTTCACTAATTTCGAAATTAGTTTAAAATATTATTATACAATAAAATATTCAGTTATTGTTCATAAAATAAAAAAAAAAAAAATCTATAATATTTTATTTATTATATAATCATAATCAATCATATTAAAATAAAATTATTATATTGAGCTAAATATAATAAAATTGTATTAAATTTATATATTTATATATTTTATATATTTTATTTTTGTAATTATAAAATATTTATGTTCAAAAATAAAATCTAATATGTTGGTAAGATGAGTTAACATTAGCAAAGTATATATAAAAATTAACATGTATTTCTTTAAAGTTAATAATATAAAATCTTTGTAACTAATTTAATCATAATATATTTTCATTTTAAATATAATATATATTTGTATATTATATTTTAAAATTTCTAATAAATCTGTGTACAAATATTTTATCAATAATTTAATGTATTTTAAGTTTTCGTTTAAAAATGAAAATAAATAAATTATATTCTATTTTATCTACTTTATAGTCATGATCATGTTAAAATACAATTATTATACTAAAATAAATATGATAAAATTATATTCAATTGATAAACTTATAAATTTTATTTTCATAAATATAAACTATTTATTTTAAAATATAATATGATGATAGAACAAATTAAAATTAACAAACTATATAATACATGTCTAAAAATTAACATATCTTAGACTTTTGTATATACAGTAATATATTATCTCATGAATATCTAAAATGAATAAGCATAAAAATATTTGTAAAAAGAAATCCAGTTTTGAAAGACGGGTCAGAATTTAGCATAAATTAAATACAAAATAATTTTTAAATATATTTTCTCATGAATATATTAATTTGCATAATAACTAAATGCAAATACAATAAGATAAATATATAATAAGAAGTGACAAATAGATACGGTTTAAACAATTGATTAATTATAACATGTAAACTATAAAATTATTGTATTTGAAATAGTTATATAAATATTTAAGTATATGATTAACGTTAAAAATATATACCATTTATGTTCTAAAACAATAATTTATATATAGAAAAGTGAAAACAAACACCTGCGCAACCAGTGAAAACAAACACCCGCGCGGTTGCGCAAGTCAAAATCTAGTTCTTATTTATTTCTTCTGTTTTTTACAACAAAAAGTCATTCTACTATTCATATTTTCCCTTTAATAATCTTTATATATGTGAAAAATATAATGGTTGATAGTTAGTCAATATCTCTTTTACTATTAATTTTAAAAAGCTACACTCCAAGCTCCTACCAATTACATTGGGCTCCAATGTAGAGCAAGTGTTTTAGCCCATGTTCTAAAACTCGGCCGCCGCCTAGGCGTTACGCGTCACTTTTCCGCCCCGATTTATGCCAAATCAGTTTAAAAAATCGGATATCCGATTTTTTTTCCGCCTAGACCGCCTAAATGACCGCCTAGCCGCCTAAATGACCGTCTAGCCGCCTAGGCGGCCGCCTAATCTATTTTTTTATTTTTTTTTTATTTTTTTTTATTTTTTTTTTATTTTTTTTTATTTTTTTTTTATTTTTTTTTATTTTTTTTTTATTTTTTTTTATTTTTTTTTTATTTTTTTTTATTTTTTTTTTATTTTTTTTTATTTTTTTTTTATTTTTTTTTATTTTTTTTTTATTTTTTTTTATTTTTTTTTTATTTTTTTTTATTTTTTTTTTATTTTTTTTTATTTTTTTTTTATTTTTTTTTATTTTTTTTTTATTTTTTTTTATTTTTTTTTTATTTTTTTTTATTTTTTTTTTATTTTTTTTTATTTTTTTTTTATTTTTTTTTATTTTTTTTTTATTTTTTTTTATTTTTTTTTTATTTTTTTTTATTTTTTTTTTATTTTTTTTTATTTTTTTTTTATTTTTTTTTATTTTTTTTTTATTTTTTTTTATTTTTTTTTTATTTTTTTTTATTTTTTTATATTTTTTCGGGGGCCAAGATTTTTCATAAACTCGAGCTAGACGTTTATCTATTAATTCCAATAAGATTATCCATTTAAACACAAAGAGTCTATTCTTTTCCTTTTAACTTTTCATGCTTCCAAACCATAGTCACCACACTCACCCCCACCTATAGCTAGACAATAGAGTGCCTAATCTAGCAAGAATGAAGACCAAGCATTGTCGTTCTCGATACTCTCAATATTATGCACATGTAAGGCTTTCCGAAAAAAGGCCTCACTCATCAAATAATGAAAGCTTAAAAGGAGGAAG
>NC_027751.1:35562409-35610644 GCF_000695525.1 Brassica oleracea var. oleracea
ATACCCGTAGGAAGCAAATAACACTAGTATAAGGGAGAGAGTTTATTATAAGAAGGAAGAAGAAAATGTAATGATTCTTTGATTATAAACTCTTGTTCTTGTTTATGGTGTACAAAAGAGTGAGATGAGTGATGGTATTTATAGTGAACAACAATACATAAAATAACAAAGATGGTGCTTAATTTGGTAAATGAGTGGGTGATCATAGTGCTTGATGAGTAGATGATCATAGTGCTTGAGTTGGTAAAGGAGTGGATGATCATAGTGCTTGAGTTTGGTAAAGAAGTGAATGATCATTTCAATGCTTATAAGTATTTTATGTTCTCTTTAGTGTTTTTGGTAAGAAGATGGACAAAAACATCTTACATTTTCAAGCTCTTTCATATATAAAACAAAGAAAATTGATTGTCACCACCAACGTTGAGTTGGTCTAGCGGTTAAGCCCTTCGGAGGGTCTTGCTCTCCAAAAGAGAGTTATATTACATGGTATGGGCCTTGCCCTAAGGGGATTATGGGCTTTGCCGGAACTTCTTGGTCATAAAAAAAAATTGATTAACAACAGAGTATTTTTCGGTTTTTACTTTTTTTACCAACGTAAAAGTGAAAGCTTTTTTTTTTTCACAGGAAGTTCATTGCTTATATATGAGAAATAAGGTCATCAAATAAAAAATTGATTGTCAACAGAGTATGTCCGTTTTTACATTTTTTCTAACGTAAAAGTGAAACTTTTTTTTCACTGGAAAATCATTGCTTATATATGAGAAATAAGGTCTCTGGACTCTCAAAAACAAACCAAACTTAAAACAACACCAGAACCCAAGACAGCACATAGCTTACTTGTGCCTTCTGGAAACAGAAAAAAACCATAACACACCTTTATAAACTCATAAACAAATGAGCAACTTGATCATGGAGCATCTAATTCTTCAAATACTAGTATTTTACTAATTTTCCTTTCTACTAACAACGACGACACTCATGTTACGGATTGAATCTACTCCCAGTTGTCAGCCCATTAGTTTTATTTTTTGGTCTCTATGTGACATATACTATGTCACGATTTTTCTTCGTCTGTGATAAATTGTTTAAAATTTCATACAATAACAAATTGGGCCTACTAAATCTTTTACGCGATTTTAATATTTCTTTCTATTAGAAACAAGGGCTTAGTCTTTTTTTTTTCCGAAGATCAAGAAACCAAGTTCTCTAGTCTTCTTGACCCTTATGAGATCATGAGCATCTCTAAGAGGATAGACGAGAGATCTTTACCGCCAACCCGACTAGTAGTTTCCGGCATGACCGCTTGAGTTCTTTTTTGATCACTGTTAAAGGTGGGTTTTACCTTACTAGAGACCCAGTGGCCAGTTCAGTATCACAAGATTTGGAAAAAGACAAAAAGCCCACGACAGATATAGGCCTATCCCAAGCTATAAGGACTGCGCGCCCGGAATTGACATGGTCAAATCAAAACTAAAGGAGATCGGGGTAATTAATAAATACAAACTTTGAAATACCTAAGAGCATGATTATCCGGGGTCGTTAGTGGGTTTCTTAGTGCGTGGGCCCCCACAAAACTCTTAAGGATCGGTTACAAAAACTACTAATTAAGAACCGATTTTAGTGAGTTTCTTACACTGTTCGCGGACCCCACTGACACGTGGCGGTCCGCGATTGGTTTGCTTTTTATTTTATTTATTTTATTTCTTTTAAAACTAAGAAACCCCTTAGGGATAATCATGGCCTAATACTCATCAGAGATCACGATTATGATCTATCCTTCAACACCTATAAAAAGACAGCCAAATATAAGAAGAGACGTTTACATAAAAAGACACTTTATCACTTTTGTTAACAGGAGACACACTGTGGTAATGGGACACAATGTTGGAGCAGCTGTATTTATCTGGACATAAATGACTTTCCAGTTGTGATAGGAAGAGGATGTTTCCTTTAAGGAATCAACTGTAGAGAAACTAAATAGCTTTCTGAAAAAGTTGTAAGAGTAAAAGTAGGTATATGGGTTTATGGGATTCTTCCTGGGCCGTTGGATTTCTTATTAGTTTCAAGATCTAATGGTTGAGAATCGTTTATCATGGTATAGCGTGGGTCGTAATAAATTTGGTTTCCTTGCAGTCTTAGTAACATTGTTGCATACTTGTGTGGATGATGTTATGTTGATGCTTGTGCTTTTGGACATGTTGGGTGTACGAGCTAATTTCGTAGAAGATGGATGTTGTTAAGGAAAGCTTACTGGGACTTTCTGTGTAAATCATTGTTTTAGTTTTTCTCTAGATCTGGAGACAAAGGAGAAGACGAAGAAGAGATATTTATTAACAATTGGGGATATTTTTTCGAGGATGGCAACAAAATGTTACGTTTTGGATGGGATTGGTGTGGATGTGTGCGAAGGCGTTGTTTGCGTATTGAATCAGTGGTTAGGTTTGTAGTGGACACACAGTTGTGGACATGAGATGAAGGTAAACATGAGTACGTAATATGTTACTTAAATACCAAAAGAACCACACATACTGAGTTCGTGGAATTAAAATACATGAGTAAACATAAGCCGAAGGGCACATTAAGAGCAAAAACAAAAGGTGCACATTAAGTGTATCATGTGTGGCTGCAGGAGACGGGTTGCTAAGACTGTTGTGGTTGGGTGAGTTGTGGTCGGGTAAGTCATGGTTACGTGTCGACTGTTCAACAGCCTTATGGTCAGAGGTTAGGTGGACAGGTGATGTGTGGTCAGGAGTGGAGTAGGTTCGAAGTGTGTGTTCGGGTGATGTGTGGATGGGGGTTGTGTGGTTAGGCGACGAGCAGTGGTCAAACAAGTTGTGAAGTGGTGAGGAATCAAGGATAGGTGCTGCGGACATTATGTTCAGATCACTGCTGAGAGGGTCATATTACTGGAGCTCGTATTGGCTGACTACAGGGAATTGAGAACTGACATAGACATCTTCCCTCATCTGGACATCATGTGTGTGAATGTAACAACATCAGAGCGAATTACATAAACTTGTTCATGTGACTACGTGGAGGCTTACACAATATGAAGATATATGTGCGTCAATATAGACAAAAGTGTTGTGGACAAATGAAGTTGTACGAGTTTCGTGGACCCAATAATCTTGAATAGAGATGGTTGAAAGACAACGTGCAAACAGACTTGTTTTTACAACTTTTTCCAATCATATAGTTCGTTGTCATGTTTATGATTTAAAACAGAAAGAAGTATATACATATTAATCCTACAAGTTCGTGGACGACTTCTTGTGGACGAAGTTTTGTAGACGAAGTTATGTGGAAAAGTCCTTTCTTCAATTTCCAATTCTCTTGCGTCCATTTCAATGCACCAGGAGGAGAAACAGAGTCTTTGAGTGAAACGTCTTTTCTGGATGACTCCGCCGTGTGAACTGCCATGACGAGGTTAACGGACTTAAATTTGACGGAGTGATGAACAGTGAAGGAGGATTGATGGTTGACGTGACGGTGAGAAAGGCCGCCATAGAAAGATCTAGTGGAGAGAGAGGAGGAGTTGGAAAGAGCTACTGATTTTTTTCTTTGAGTTTGATAGAAAAAGATACAGATGAAGACAATTGATGAAAGAAGAGCAATTTATAATTATGTAGAGAAATACTATAGAGAAAGTGTTGGTTCGTGGATTTTTAGAATTTTTTTTTCCAGATAAATCTGTAATAAATCGAGGGACCCATAAATCTATCAAAAAGTTAGGAGTTAGTCATATGCATCGTTTAGTTGAAAGATATAAGTTAGCTTTAGAAAGTTAAGTTAAGTTAAGTTAGAGGACATAATAGACAAAGAACAAGATCAAAGTGTGTCTTATATGGGAAGTGACTCTCCATGTAATAAGTCAAAAAGTGTCTCCAAGTGTAAATTTTTGAATAAGATGGGTCACCATAGTAGTATCATCTCATATATATATTCCACATAAAATCATTAGTAGACATTCGATCCGTTAACATAAACTATAACCCTAATTTTTTAGTGGATTTAAGATCTAATAGTCACTATTTTTTAACAATGAAAATGGAACGAATAAATCGTTATGTCTCACAATTTATCTTTACCCTCGTTTCATTTTTAATGTTTTTTTGTAAACGTCGCCATTCTTATAAATTAATACTAGATCTTGACCCGCAAATCCATTTCGGTATTAGTTTTAATCTTTTTATTAATTATTTAGTGACATTATTAAACATATAGATTATTTAGATATTTTTAGGTTCATAAAAACTTACCCAGAGTCAGAAGAATTCAATTCGAACCATATCTGAAAATTTATAATATCCGGACATAGTTTAATTTTAAAATCCAAAAACTCGATACCCGTAAAAACTGATCTATGTCTAAATGTAGATCTGAATGCACATGTCTAACTGTTTATTTAAATGACACGTGAATTGTTAATACGTAAAATAAATGACATCAAATTGTTATGGTAAATACAACTAATGAAGTAATAAGTAATTTGGAAGAGTGAAAAAATGTAAAAGATGTAATAAAACATTTAAACGAAAATAATAAACGAACTGGTTAAAATTAGTAAAAAAAGAATAAAAATCTATAAAAATCCACTTAAAAATAGGCAAAGTATTATTTTGTACTTTAGTTTTATAAGAGATGTATATAGATTGTCCAGATCATATACAATTACATGATACAAGTTATCACACTAGCATTTATGTACATTTTTAAATGAAAGTATTTTTAAAAAAAAAATCTTCTAATAGGATTTGTAACTTTCTTTTGAGGTTTTTTCTTAACTGGACTGGAAAATCCAATGTATCTAGTACTGATACTATTCATGAAATTGTGACTTCCACGTTCTGTTAAGACTTAAGAGTAATCAATAAAACTTGCTTAAATCCTTAAAATGTTGTATAAAAGAAGACATTCTTAACATTTAAATATCCAGACACAAGAATAGAGACTATAGAGTTAACGACGGTCGGTTCGAGTCTTGGCACTCGTGGGTGCTACCTTTAATGTTCTTGGGTTAGCTCGATAAGCCTCAATATCCACGTCATCACTTCTTCCACAAACTGTCCTTGGAGCCGCCATCAGAATCATTCCTTTCCACAAGTTTCTCATGCTCATTTTCGTGACAACCCGATTCTCCTTCATACTATGATCATTTTCTAGCTTATTCTGCAGTAAAACATTATCATGACGGAAACTACTTGTTGGATTGGCGGGTAACGATCCCTCGTCAATCCTTTTAGAGATGCTCATGATCTCATAAGGGTCAAGAAGACTAGAGAACTTGGTTTCTTGATCTTCATGCGACAAATGATTAGTGTCTGACTTAGAAACCCTATTCTCGGATAAAATCATGTTCTTGCTGGCTTCGAGCTTGTACCGCGAAGGTCGAGGTGTTCTTGTGGCTCTTGTCGCGATATCAAATTCTCTAATCATTGGTTTCCCTTCGTTTCTTTGGTACCAAGCCCACGCCGCAGCTTTCACCGTCGCTAGCTCATCTCCTCCTCCTCCTCCTCTTCTCCCTCCAGATAAGAGTGTCGGTGGCCATCTCTTCTTTCTTCTCTTACTATTATTGCTGCTGCTTATGTTCTTCTTCTCGGACATAATTGGTGTTGAAACGTAGTAGTTGGGGAATGGAAGCATCGTTCTTTGATTATAACTTTATTTGGTTTGTGGAATTTGGAGAGTACACGTTAATAGTGGCCTAGGGAAAGGCTGAAAAATAACAAAATAAAATTATAAATAAATAAGTACGGGTGTGTGAAAAACAATTAATAAAAATGAGAAAAAGAGTAGTTGTTGTCTGGTGCACAAAAACAAAAAAAAAAGAGTAGTTGTTGTGTTTGCTTTTGGGTCCATTAGTAGAAACATCGATTATTCCATACAGAGAGAGATAGTTGTATCTTTGTAGTTGGACTCACATTCTGCATTTACCATATTCCTTTCTATACAATAAAAGATTCCCAGTATTTTTTTTTTTTTGTTTTCTATGAATGCTATGTCCAATATTGAGCTGTTTAAGCTATTTAAGTTGTGTACTAAAATGTACAAAACCTTTTTAAAATTTATATTGTGAAAATAATTTACTTAAATTTGCTTATTAAACTGATTATTTTTATTAATGTATAATTGAAATTAAGTAGTGTTTGTAAGTTTTATTAGCAATCACTAATAAGAGATTTGGGGATCGACATCACTATTCTTAATGTATTACTCACAACAACATGCGGTCCATCCAAATTCTTAGACTCGTCAAGTTATTTCTTATTTTTAAAAAATTGATCGATTGTCCACATTTTTTATCCATTCCATGTTATTGCAAATCATGTTTACCAAAAACTGATTGCGGTCACAGACCCTGTTTTAACTTATCATGACCCTAATCCGATTCCTCCCTAACCCGATATATTTATAAGCCAAAATCTCTCAACTTAGTTGTTGAGAGTAAATAGATTTGGCAGTTAAGGTTCTTCGAGACAAATCACGAGTTGATGAGAGTGACAATTGTGGGTTTAGGTTTAGTACTCATCTGAGAATCGAGAATCTAGGGTTCTATCTTCGCCACTGGAGGACAAAAAGGGAAGTGGAGAAAATTGGGTTTCGTTGCTCTTACTTTGACTATGGAGGGCAACGAGGGAAATGGAGAAACTTGGATTCATGTTCTTGTAACTTTGACGACATATAATGAAGAGAGAAATTGAGAGTGGAGAGATCATGCTGCTGACACTTCAACGATGAAAAAAAAAAGAGGAATACAAATAAGATGCGAATGAGAAAATCAATTATGGTGAAGGGAAGAAGAGATTGAGAATCGCTACAAGTATGACATTGAGCAATTAGTCGCTGATTTTGAGGATGAAGAGTTTATTGAGAGGAAAATAATTGCTGAAAGCTCAGATGAAAAGGAAGAAGAGCTCGATGCTAGAGATAGAAGACACAAAATCCGATAAAACTAGAAGTGGGAACAACTTGCTGGTTGGGTTTCGAGTTCAAAGATAATGCGTTGAGCAAAGGTCGAAACATTCAGAAAGTTAGGTGGGATAAGATGAAGCGTAACTTAGATATCATAGTTGTACGCCCAATGTGTAAGCGTTGAAAAGTCCGGTTATAGCTAGGTTTTTCGTTGATAAATTGAACAGTGGTTGCTTGAGAATATTCAAGAGCATATCAAGAAGAAGTAGAAACTAATAGCATCAAGGAATCAATGACAAAAAGTAAGAATATCAGCGTTGAAATAACTTCGCAAGGAGTGCGCATATCAATCTGCTCATCTCTGAGGTTATGTGAGAGTATTCAGAAGACTAACCCGGGTTCAAGTGTATTTCTTGATACCATTTATAATGCTGCTGAAGAGGATGTATGTGATAGGTTCTATGTTTGATTTGAGAAGCTGCTGAAGAGGGTATTATCAGCCAATCATAAGGCTTGATGAAATGTTTTTAAAGGTCGCAATGAAAATATATTACTTACTGTGTAGGACATGACACTAATAATCAGCTATAGTAGTTTGCTTCGGCTGTGGTACAATCTGAGACTGTGGATACATGGCTATGGTTTATCAAGTGACTCAGCATGATTTCAGTCTTGGAGATGGCAACAAGTTTGTCCTTATATCCAATAGCTTACAGGTATTCGCGCTTGTTTTAACAGCTGAAAATTTATGTAACATTTCAGGGATTCATAAGCACTATTAAATCTGAGTTACTAAACCTTGATCATAGACAGTGTGTGAAACATATTTTCAAAAAATTGAAGAAGAAGCACAAGAATAAAGATTTTTGGAAATCACTGGTGTGAAATCTATCTTGAAGCTACAATCCAACACAGTTCAAGAAGGAACTCCGTAATTTTAAATACTATATGAAGATGTGAAGGATGAACCTAAGACTTGGTTCTTGGCATATTATAGACTCGGAAGTTGTAAAAAGTTTCTACCAACGCGAGAAAGTCATTCAACGCCATTTTTATCAGAGCTAAATCTAAGGCGAGTGTATCTATGTTGGAGACCATTAGAAGGTAAGCAATGCTCAGAATCACAAAGAGAAACAAGAAATATGAGAACTAGTATGAGAGATTTACAAAATACGAGGTCAAAATGCTCGAATGCTGAGAATATCTATATGGAGAATGACTTATAGTGATTCTATGAACATGGTTAGAGGGACATATTTTTGGATGAAAAAGGGTCAATACATAATAGTAACTGAACCACAAGATCCTACATTTCCTGGGAGGAAGAAGAAGAAAACACGAAAGAAGTTTCCGAGATTCAAAGGAAACATGAATCAACTAAGAAGAAGAAGAAGAAACTATAAACACTTGGAAAAGACGCATCATGCATTGTTCTAAATGTGGAGAAGCTGACCACAATGCAACATGCTGCAAGATCCACCTGAAGAAAAATATTAAGACCAAAGCAAAGGAACATGTACATTCAATGCATTTCTACGTAATTACTTTGAATAAGTTTACAACCTTGTAAGCGTTTTCCTATTACAGGAACATGGAAGCTCTTATGGTCATGATGTCATTACAATGACACAACCATCAAAAACAAGCAAAGACTAAGCATGAAAAAGTCTTCTTTGTATCGCTATGATATGTTTTGTAATTTTTCTAATGTAAGATATTATGTATTTTCTAGTTGTTGTCTCTATTTTCAGCTTGTAATTAATGACTCAATAACGTTTAGGTACTGCTACGGTTATGTGTGTTTTCAACTTGTTATACTTAAAGATGTTTTACTATCGTTAGTATGTGTTAATACATGGCAACGCAAACAAGAACTTAACATTCTCCATTAACATCACTCTCCGTTACATACCTTGAATTTCATTCTTCTCTGTTATAGAACTTCCCATAAATCTATTTAATGGCTCCTATGCAATCAACATAAGGGAAATTATCATGTTTCATAGCATCATCTTCCAATGTCTTCATCGAACCTTGTCTCCAATATTCGATATCGCCTGCAAGCCTACTCTACTGCATATATATCCTATGAATCTCATCAAGCAATGCTTCATCAACCCATTTAGTTAGATGATCTTCAAATTTTCTCTGCAGCAAAACCAAAGAACTTGTCAAGCAACTGAAGTTAAGAATTTCATTAACCATGAGTTATGTGTACCTGTCAATCAACCTCACATCGGTATAATCTCTCGTATGGATTCTCCTCTGTCTTCGACACATAAGTCACCATCATGTTCCCACAACATCACCTTGTCGAAATTTCATTGAGTTATTCTCTTGACTCAGTTTGTTCCCACAACATCACCTTGTCGAGTACTCATTCTAAAATACTTTCTCATATTGATTTCAGTACTTAGCCTTCCATCTTCTATGAACCTTGATTTCAGTAAAAGAGAGAGACAACGATGAGGTTTATAGACATTAGGAAAATATGGATTTAAGGTTCACGTGTTAGGTATGATGTTTGGGGTAATTAAATATTTGGGTTAGAGTATGAGCAAGTAGTTTATGTTAAATATGATTATGTTAATTAAACGTGATTTGCTAAATTTAATTAAAATATTGTGGACAATCAATCATTCTTTAGTTTCGAGATAGAATGACGAACCTAAAAGTAAGGGTAACTATGTGTTGGTGTCAGTAGTATAAAGAGAATAGTGATGTCAACCCATTTATAAATTTATTTTGGTAAAAAATATAAAACAAACATACAAATATATGAATAGCATAAGCTAATGTCATTTTAAGAATTTTAACCTTCTAATTGCTTCGAATATCCCAAATAGCAACCAAGATGAGGTTTGAGAGAAAGCAAGCTCAGAATAAGATACAATAGTAATATGATTCAGATGATATATCTTATGTTGAAAGCACGAAAGGATTGTCTCTGTATGGAAGCAAAAGGAAAATGCTTACATGTGAAGTCCAAACATAGATCTTTACATTCTTAATCACTTCACATGAGCACAATTAGCCATTGACATTCGGTTCTCGGTTCCATTTTGGTTTTTTCGGTTCTAGACGGTTAATCCAAAGAACATAATGGAATTGGAACCTATAATAGGGTAAAAATGTTCAAAAGCATACTGATGAAGTATATCTCAATCCTCTAGCAATCTACATGTCACTCGAATCATCTCTCTTAATGTTTCTCAGTTTGAACAGAATCTCACGTCTCTGAAACATTCGACAAGGTGATAAAATCAGTGGACGCAGTGCTGTCTCAGGCGGGTTCTGTTTAAGTAAATGACTTCATCAAAAGAAGTGAAACATATTTACAAACTAGAAATCAGTGCTATAAATGATAGAACTACTTTAGGTCCTTTTGCTTGAATGTCTTGTTTAGGTTAAGCAAAGACTTCCATTGACACGGTTAGATGCCAAGTAGTGCTTATCGACCTGTCCAACTTCGACCAGAAATCTTTTTAATCCCATTCTCCTTCATCTTATCCCTAACAAGAGCTACATCTGCCCACCGGTCTAAAGCTGCGTACATGTTTGACAAAAGCACATAGTTACCAGCACTTTGCGGCTCAAGCTCGAAGAGCCGCCTTGCAACTACTTCAGCTATCTCAGAATCTCCATGCACACTACAACCACCCAGAACCGAACCCCAGGCACTAGCATGAGGTTCCACAGGCATGGCTTTAATAAGGTCATAGGCTTCTTTAAGCTTTCCTGACCGGCAAAGAAGGCTTACAACACAGGAATAATGATCAGGGGATGCCACAATACAATATTCGTTTCGCATCAACTCGAAGTACCTTAAGCCATCCTCAACAAGCTTAGCTTGGCTACAAACTTTCAATATTACAGTGAAGGCAACAGAATCGGGAACAATACCTTCCTCTACCATTCTCTCAAACAGCCGAACAGCTTCGCTTCCAGACCCATGAATACCCATTCCTTCCATCATCGAACAGTACGAGACAAGATCCCGCTTAGGCATCTCTTCGAACAGTCTGGCTGCTCTGTCCATGTGGCCGCACTTGGCATTCATGTCTATCAAAGCAGGTGTAACATAATGACTAGAAAATCTGTTCACCATGATTTGGTGCAGATAAGTATCAACTTGTTCACATAACTCAAAGCTACCCATCTGGGAACAAGCTGACATCAAAATCACTATTATAAACAAATCAGGTTTGACATTCTTCTCACACATTTCGTAAAACATCTTTACCGCCTCGATTGGCTGGCCGTTCTGCGCATAACCCGTTATCAAAGCTGACCATGCCCTAACATCAACATCACTCGCTTCCTCAAACAAAACCCGAGCAGAACGCATATCACCACCTTTAGCATATCCATCAATCATGGAGGTATATGAAATTATGTCTTTCATAGGCATTTCGTCAAACAACTTCTTAGCATTGACCAAATCTCCGGACTTGACAAACCCATCGATCAAAGCATTCCAAGATCCAATATTACGCTCAGGCATGACATCGAACATCTTCTTCGCTTCCTCTAACTCTCCAGATTTCACATACGCTACGATTAAAGCAGTCCAAGAAACCGCATTTCTCTCAGGCATTTCACCGAACACCTTACGTGCGCTCGATAAATCCTTGCATTTGCCATAGAAATCAACAAAACTTGTGGCCAAGACCACATCTTTATCAAACCCATTTCTCAGAACCAACCCATGAACCGATGAACCAACATGAACCTGCCCGTTGTTAGCACAAACTTTCATAACCAAAGAGAAAGTATACTCATCGGGTCGCGCCAAGCCTGCTCTCATCATACGGACAAGAAGCGAAACCGTGTCAAAGAAGATAAACTTATTAGAGTATCCTTTGATGAGACAGTTCCAGAGATGAGTGCAAGGATGAGGAACACGCTCGAAAACAGAGGATGAGTAAGGAAGAGAGGAAAAAGAAGACGAGAGGAAGATGGAGACGAGATTCTGGTCTTGCTCAAGACCTTTACGGATGATTCTGGCATGGATTTGACGAAGCTGGACCTCAGATTTGCAGAGCCTCAAGAGAGTATCGATTGACGCCAAGGAAGGGAGAGATGATCTCTGGATCATTCGGCTCGCATATGTATGTATGCGTGTGCTATTTTCATCACAAGAATCTTGGTGTGGTTTTTAGTTTACTACAGAGTCTGACAGGAATCGGTCTTTGTGAGAAGAGTTAAACTGTGGGATTCGTAAGAAGCTGAAAGACTTGGAGAAGAGGGTTTAGGGTTTATTTCTCCACGGGAAGTGGGAATAAAATGATTTTCCTTTTTTTTGAAACACAATGGAAATAAAATGAGGAAATCTATTCGGTATTATTTGACTTTGTCGTGCTATAATTTTCGGGACGCCGTTATCTTACAGAAGTTAAGTTAGAGTCTCTAGGAAGGGAAAAGGTGGGAGGTCTAATTGGGACTGTACTTGCGTCTATGACACTGTTAAGTTGGTCTTTTTGTACTTGGGTCTACGGTCTTTGGGAGATCGAAAAGTTTAGAAAGTTCTCATCTCTATTATGAGATTTAGATGATGTTTCTACACTTTTAGTGGACTTGAAGCTCTCTCTCTTCATAGTTTCAGTTGTAATTGGTCGGCTTACTATCCTCTTTAGAAAATTGCTCATTTCAACCTTAATAATTTTGGTGACTTTTATAATCTAACTTTGATTTAAATAAACTAATTTTTTCACATTAACTACGTAAATTGTTAATTTTAAGCCAAATCAGTATTGATCAATATAATATTTATCAATCATGTACAATTTACGTTGAGTCAAATGTCATATACTTCTTCCATTTCAGAAACATACATATTTTTGAAAAAAATTGTTTCCAAAAAAATTGTTTCAAAAAGTACCTTGTTCTTTGCATTTTCTATGCACTTTTCAGATAACTCGAAAAAATAATTATTAAATTGATACTGGTTTAAAATTATAAAAAAATACATAATTACAAAATATGTATTATAATCGAAATTTAATATGTTTTATAACTGTGTATACAAACTCCAAAACATACAACATTTTTTTCAAAAAAAGATGGAGTTTTTAGTTTCTAGTGAATCAGAGTTTGTCATGTGTCAAAAAAATTATCAATATAGTAAGTGCAAATGCTTAAAAACATTTGTTCTCTTGAATCGCTTAATCAATATCTTTGATGAGTCTTCAGTGATGTTCATGACTGAAATGTTCTATAATATTATCACCCATCTCTTAGAACAACAAAATATCTACAGATGCCTCTTTTGGTCTGCCTCAAGATTATTTTCTTCCCATATACTCATATTTTTTACACGAGAATATCCTCCAAAATTATCATAAACTTCCTTTCGGACATATAGACGAAGAATTTAAAGAGATACCGTGATACATAGCATTACACAAACATACAAAATAAAAGGCATTGCAATCCAGAAAGAAAAAAAAAACAAATCCACCTTGGTGAGCTATTTGAACAAATAAATGTTGGAAACCAAATCTTGGTCGTCTCTCCACCACTGGTGTATCCCGTGAGCTTCCTTGTAGTCTTCAGAAGCAGTCCGGTTTACTATCAGCTTAGCAGACGGGATCACGTGAACAGGCTCTTGCACGTCCACTGCGTTACTAACTCCCATCGCATCCATCAGCAAACCTCCCAATGAATGCTGCATCGCCATCCGCTCAACGATTCCAGCCCCATACCCAAGTTGCTCCATGTTTCCCCTGTGCTCGAAAAACCCAATGTACTCGGAACATAAATGGTCCCCTGGATTCACATGAATGTCAGGTAGCCACAAAGACAAAGCCTTTAGCGGATCTTCAGACAAGTTCCGCTCTTGCAATTGCTGCTGCTGATGCTGAGGCTGCTGCGCTTGCTTGAGGGTTCTTGAGAAAGCCAGTCCAGCTGTAACAAGGCTGCCCGCGATTCTAAGCCCGCTCCTGACACGTTCGTTAGAAATCCTCTCGATAGGAGGAGACACAAAGGGAGGGTTGAACAAGAAGGACTTGACGTAAACTCCAGTCTTCGCCAACGTTTTGCCAGCGAGAAGAGCCATCGCTGCACCCATAGAATGTCCCGTTAGCCAGAGATTCGAAGCTCCTACAGAAGTAGCCATGCTTCTCACAGCTTGCATAGCGATGTCGAAACGTGATGTACGGTGAAGGCCGTTACGGATAATGTGGATGTCTAACTCGAGGTCGCGAGAAATGGAGTCAGGTTTAGTCAACGTCCCTCTAAAGGCTATGACATAACGGGGAGATTTAGAGTCAACGGTGGTGGTGTCTTCTTGTGGTGGAGGTTTGAGTTCGTAAATGGCGCCGAAGATGGAGAAGTCAGCGTCGTCTATGAGGCGACGGATGAGTTTGAAGTGGAAGGAGTCCCACCATGGAGATGCAAGAGCTTGAGAGCCTTCACGTTGAAGCTGACGGTCGCGCTCAACAATGTAGACCCCTTGAACCAAACAAGCTGCGACACAACGTTGGTGATTTTCGTTTGCCCTGGAAAAAGACAAAACAAAGTCATATCATCAACGAGAAGGTTAGAGTATTATATGAGAGAATGAGATTCAGAGAAATGTTTTACCAATCAAGATTAGTGAGGTGTGAGGGTCCACAGAGAGTAAAGTCTTCTCTATCAGAGGCCATTGATCATCAAAATCCCAATCTTCTTCCTCGCCTCTCTTTTTTTGCTGGATCGTTCCCTAAATTCAAAGATAATAACAAAAAGGGCAGTCAAATAATTGAGATCCTCAAGATCAATCGGGACAGAGAGAAAGAACATTCGACATCAAAGACTCAAAAAAAAAAAGCATCTAAGGGACAAAAAGACTCAAAGATCGGAAGCATTGAGAATTCTCCATTGGGAATGAAACTTACTGTTTAAGCCCTCGCCTTGATTGAAGATTCGAAGCCCACAATTCACCAAGAAAAAGGTTGCAGACGGAATCGAGATTCAAGGAATCAACAACAGATTCGAATCCGAAGCAAAGAGGAGTTTGAAAGCAAAGAATCTAAGAACTCGAGGCATATGCCTAAACAAAACCTACGCCGTTTTATAGATTAAATTATCCAACACGTGCAATCACATGGGTCTCTTTTCTCTCACACGAGACATTTTTAACATAAAGAACTTTGAGAGTTTTGCGTTTAATAGAGTGAAGATAACGTCAGTTCTACATCCTGTATAATCTTTTTATTCGATCTAAAGATTGTAAGAAGGAAAAAAAAAAAATACTCCGTCTTTCCTTCACAAGCAGCTTTTAGCCTCCTTTCTTATGCGAACCAAGAAGATCCATTTCAATACGCTTTACTTCTTCCTTCAGCTCTGCTAAAGAAATAGGACTTGCCTCCATCGTCTCCTTGTTAGATAACAAAACTGAGAGATGCTTAAGACACGTAACGTATTCGGTCTTTACTTCCGGAGAATCTTGCAGCTGACTTCCACAACCAAACTACAGGCAGCAACAGGAAAGAATAAACAATAATCAGTGTCCCAACATTTTCTTTGGTTAGGATGCAAATGAGCTCTAGATTTTAGGTTCGAAAGCCAGTTTCATTTTCTGGAGAAGAGATCAGTTGTTTTACCTCTTTATAAGCTGAAAGACATTGGAGAAGTGCATCTTCAGCTGCATGTGGGTCCCTTTCCTGCAATGTCATGATTCAACATGTTTACACAGTATTTTATTGCTTTAAAAAGAGTCGACCATCAATATAAAGTCAAGTCTAGAACTTGGCTTCGGTCATCGCTCAGATGTCCAAACTAGTCATTCTCATCAATAGGCTGGAAGTTTGTATCTGAACATATATTAATTTTTATTTGATAGCTCTGAAACCTCCTATTACAGTACTAACCTTTGCCTCCGGGATCTCATTTTTGCTCGTCTCTAGAACTGCAAGACTCTCAAGAGATCGTAGCTGCAACGAAACAGAAAGGGTCTAAAACACATTGTTCTTAGGAAATCAGAACACAATTATACCTATTAAGTGTTGCTTTTACCAAGACTTACCAATATGACTAAAGCTGCGTGTTCATAATTCCTTAAAGTCTCACTGGATTTTCCTTGTTTCTGCTCTTTCCCCTTTTGGTTTTTCAGCTTAAGCAGAACGTCTTTTGCTATCCTGGTTTCCACCACAAACAAGTTTTCCTCGTCACATTCTTCTATGTTAAGACAAAAGAACAGTAGTTTAAGCTGAGACTAGGGAGCTAATAGAGAAAGATAACCTAGATGAGTCTCCAAGATAATCCTTTGCTTTATCTAGTTTAGATAGAGCTTCACTGTTATTAGTTCCTCTCAACTGAGTAGCCTGAAGCATAAATGTCTTCGCCATGTGCAGAAAATTTCCACTTATCTGGATATGTCCTTCTGGAAGTAACTTCTTTTGGGTATTGAGACACCTGAGATGAAAATTGTCATAAAGCTTAGTTCTATACATTTGAGGATCCTCATACTACTTCGACACACCGATCAAGAGTCAAGAGTCTATTATACGCTTACTTTTCAAACAGTTCTTGAGCTTCACTCAGCTGCCCAGATAATTGTAGAGTAACCGCTAATGCTTCAGCTGCAATTACTGTCTCCATTGAGTTCCATCCCTGTGATAGAATTTATTCATCAACAACTTTAAACTAGAAACATAAGAACACAACAACTAAGTTCATCAATGCAAAGTTCGCAGTGCATAAGCATATTACTAAGTCCAAACTTAACCAAAATACTAGCTTTCCAATTATAGGACTTAAACTTGCGCATTCTATTAAGCATATATCAGGAAGTTGGAACTTTTCTCTTTGGTCCTAGATTAGAAAATGGAGTTTGCAAGGAAAGGAAAAAGATACTATAAAACAGAAGAAAAGTATAATATGTTGAATAAGCTAAAGGAAAGTTAAGTAAGACAAAACCACACCTTTGATAATTCCATCATGTGCAATAGTTTCCTCTGTATGTTTTCAGCATCAGCCAGACGATTGGATCGTATATATATCTGGAGCAGCACACGAAAAAAGTGAAACACAAATTCAGATTCACGATGGGTCACTATTCAACACAAATCGATGCATTGTAAAAATAGAAAGGAACATTCAAATAAGATGCAACGTGTAAGGCTTCAAAACCTGAGAAAGGTATCTCAGTCTCCTAATATATGTCATTGACTCTCCTTGACCATTATCCTACATCACCAAAACCATAGTTGATAATACAATAAATACAACAGAAAAAATGAAACATCAAGATAGCACACATTTCAGTTTATCATGTAAATATTGACATGCCTCAAGTATTTTAAGAGAATCCAGGATAAGAGCCTCCGCATCTGTGTCTTTTCCTTGCAGATGTAATACCTGTCGATCGCATCAAATAATATGTTACAAAGGAAGTTTAAATGAAAGATAGATGACAATAACTTAAGATGAACAGATTTCATGGTTATGTGGATCAATATGCTAAGAACTTAAGAACCAAAATTCAAAAAAAAAGCATACTGTTCAATACAAGTTTAAAAGAGCTAGTAAAGATTATCAAGGCAACAAATAAAAATAAAACATGACAATACCGTTCCAAGATGATACATTGTCTCTGCATAGTCCGGATGATTATGGCCCAGGACTCGTCTTTTCATCTAGATTAGTATCACAAGAAATAATAAGAAGAAAAATATAGAAACTGCTAAGTGTTAATATAAAAATAATCTGGACATATATACCTTTAAAGCACGCTGCACAGGGAGCCATCCACAAGAGAATTAAAAGTAAGTAGTTAGCATCACAGAATGTAAAGCTTATCATTTGAACTGTTGGTGGCAGTATATCAAGAGATAATTCGATAATATTAAGTACGGTAATCAACCTCGTAGCAAGAACGAGCTTCCTCAAGTTTTCGCTGGACAAGATAAAGCTGTCCAAGGTTGTGTAGAGTAGCACCGACACTGCATTGTTAAGAATATTTTTGGATGAATGAATATAACAAAATTATAATTAGAACTCTTATAATGCTATTTGTCGCGTGACTTCATAATTTGTCATGTCAGGTAGATGCATGGAGGGCAGAAGTGAGCGAACCAACAGGGGCATAGAGTGAAACAACTGAAAAGTACAAACAACACAGCCAGTTTCTAGATATGTGATAGGTTCTTAGCCAAATTTTGAGTGTATTCTATACATAGAAACTTCTAGAACAGTATTATTAGTTAGATAAATCGACCTTAAAAAAATAAGATTTTACAATGTACGCGAAGAGGTTCAAGAGAACGGCAATCAATATAACTGTCAGTTTAAAAGATAAATGATTTCTCACCGCACATCTTCAGGACCGTAGTACTCCTCCAGTATGCTAACAGCTTCCAGGTATAAGGGCTCTGCTTTGTCGAATTCTTTCTTAACTCTGTATAACTCTGCCTTACGTAGAGGAAGGAAACGATAAGAGCAATCAGTCTATAGAAGTAACAAGCACTATGATGTAAAGGAGCTAAACAATAAGATTTGAGTAGAGACCAACCAGATTGTTGCATGCAGATGCAACATGTGGATCCCTCTCTCCAAAACCTTCCTTGGCTTCCTGTATTGCCGAACCGAAAAGCCTCTCTGCCGGCTCCAGTTTCCCCTAATTAGACAGAGAAAATAGTTTATTCAGAGGCACAGGAAAAAAAAAAAACAGTTTAGAGTTTCATTCTTCAAATCATCAATCAACCTGAAAGAAATGTTCTCTTCCACTATCAGTAAACACCCTCCACTTAGATGTGTGTATATTAGACACAACCGAGCCGTCCTCAATCCTTTCTAACCCACTCCCATCCGTACTATCTCCAGATCTTGGCTTAATAGGATCATCCTCTGCCAATGCAACGTTCCCACAAAACCCAAGAATTGCTGAAGAAAACAAGAGTGGGATATTACAATCATCACATGACAAAATATCATTAACAATGAGCAGAACAAAACGCACGCACCGGCTTGTCCAGAAAAGATAATCCAAAGCCGAGGATCCAAGAGATGCAACTTCCTTGTATGGCCTCCACAATCATTCTGATACGAAATCTTTGGTTTCACTGCAATGAAACAGACTCCTCTTATATCCAATTTTCACAAGATTCTGACATTAAGATACAAAACCCAACAAGAAAGTTCAAAAGCTTTTCTATTACAAACTCTTGTCATTAAACAACATTCCTACTCAGACTGAAGTAGGTGCGAATCTAAAAGGCTCAGACTTAGAGATCACATTCAATCAAAGTGTTATACTTTCTTCAAATAGTAGAATGCAAACAGAGAAAAAGACAAAACTGTTCTATCATTGTGTGAACAGCTAAAAGAGAACAAAAAGCATTGGTCAAGTCCCGACATTGCCATAACTGATAGATAGAAGGAACAGAGTCGAATATTGAAGTTACCGGAGAGTGAAGAAGCAAAATTGTTGGAGACGGGAGCCCGCGAAGAAGAAAAGGAATGAGTTCGTCTGAGGAGAGCCGACATAATTCGAGTCATAGACATGTTTGGAGGAGTTTGTCAATTGCGCTCCAGGTGTTCGACGAAATTACTTTTAAAATGCGGGGATTTGCTCTCTTATTGGATTGGTCATTTTAGATATTATACCAATTCTGCAAATGAATTAAACCAGATCAATTTAGTTTGGTTGCCATTTAACTTGTATCTAGCCAAATCCAAACTGAACTTGAAGAGAGAAACTTATGCAAACCGACAAGCCAAAATTCTAACTAAAACTATTTATTAAAGGACCATTTGGTCCCTGGTTGATTATAAACCTTTTGTAATTTGTATAATGAATCAATCAGCCCTTTTCCATCGACTTTTTTAATTGCAACCGAACCAATTTAACTGAAATCTAAAATCGAGACGAACAGTTATAAGTATTAAAAAACCATTTCGATATTATACAATGGGCAATTCTTTCTGATAAATTTTTTTAAGTTTTTGTCACAAAAATAGACTCCAAAAACTAAAATGACCAAAATAAAAAATTTTATATTGAAAATAATAAATTTTTAAAATTTGAAATCTTATCCCAAAAACTCTACTCTTCGGCTCTAAACCCTAAACCCTAAATTCTAAACCCTAAACCTTAAATTCTAAACCCTAAACCTCACCGCTTAACTCTAAACTCTAATCTCTAGATTAATTGACCCTAGAGGTATAAATATATATTTATTTTTTTGATAAAAAATTTAAGTCTATTTTGATTATTTT
This sequence comes from Brassica oleracea var. oleracea, assembly GCF_000695525.1. Classification (NCBI taxonomy): domain Eukaryota; kingdom Viridiplantae; phylum Streptophyta; class Magnoliopsida; order Brassicales; family Brassicaceae; genus Brassica; species Brassica oleracea. The sequence goes on from NC_027751.1 coordinate 35,582,522, forward strand.
TATTTTTAAAGTCTATATTTGTGACAAAAACTTTTTAGTTTTATCCTAGAGAAAATTCTCTTATCTTATCCAAATACACGAATTATAATTTTATAAATAATATTATTTATATTTAATTTTAAAATAATCAAATATCTATAAATATAATTTATAAATCAAATATAAATTCAAATTATTGAAACTATCCAATATTTTATCTTTTTGACATATCCAATATTTTTTATCTAAAAACTGAACCAAACAAAAACAAACAAAGTCTGATTTTATGGTATTAACCAGTTCAGATTTACTATCTAAACCAAACCAAAAGAACCAAACCACACTTTATTCATAAATTGATACAAAGAGATGTTTTCAATGGATGTGAAACAATAAAAGCCATAAGAACAGAGCAAATCTCTTGACTTTGTTCTGAGACAATGCTTGATAGAGAAACACACAAACGTTGAACCATGCAAGAAACCCAAATGGAGTGAACATTCTTCAACAATCTTCTTTGATCTGATCAAGGTTTCCAGAGGATTGTGGTCTCTGCAATCATGGAAGTCACAATGTAAGGATCCATGTTCGAAGCTGGCCTCCTATCCTCAAAGTATCCTTTCCCTTCTTTCTCTGTGTCACGTCCTACACGGATTGATGCTCCACGGTTCGCAACACCCTATACATCCAACACAAACCAATCACAACTTCAGTGAAAATGTAATGCAACCTTTAACTATTTGAAACCCACAAAGTGTTGGTTAGTTAGTTAGTTTACCCAGAGGAAAGTGTTGATGTCAGCAGTCTCATGATGACCCGTGAGACGACGCTCATTGCCTTCACCATAAGCAGCAATGTGTTCCTTGTGTCTCATTCCCAGTTTATCGATTGCCTTCTTGATAATCTCGTAACCACCATCTTCCCTCATTGACTTGGTACTGAAAACAATCACCATTTGTGTTTTAACATGAATCAGCATCAAAGGATCAACTACAAATGCAGATTATTGAGATTTATGAGTACCTATAGTTGCAGTGAGCACCAGCACCATTCCAGTCACCGGGAATAGGTTTTGGGTCAAAAGATACCACCACACCAGCAACCTCTGTGATCCTCTGTTTTTAGAACAAGCAAAGAATGTTATTATTCAAAATCTATACAACAGTTACGTTATTGGAGTTATAATGTTTAATCGTTAAGGCTTGCCTCCAAAATGTAACGTGCGACCCAAATTTCATCACCGGCCGAGATACCAACAGCTGGACCAACTTGGAACTCCCACTGCCCTCAACACAAAAAGACTTGGTAATTAGTATTTATGCAAAAGATTTGTTCTTTTGATTCTTGAATATCACAATTAATTATCAACAAGAAAAAGAAAAAAAGATAAAAAAAAAGATTTGATCTCTATGATCATAAATTAATGTCAAATAGAAAATATCAGATATTTATAAAAAGGATCTAAATTTCTTGTAGGTTACGGAAACTACCTGACCCGGCATGACTTCTCCATTGATGCCACTAATGGTGATGCCAGCGTATAAGCAGGCCTTGTAATGAGCATCAACAATGTCTCTACCAAAAGATTTATCTGCTCCAACACTACAATAGTATGGTCCCTGCAAAGATAAATTTCACCTTAAAAATTTAGTAAATCCGAACATCGAAAAGATTCAAAATCCATGTATCAATCGTCTTCTTCACCTGAGGACCGGGGAAGCCACCAATAGGCCAACCAACAGGCCACTTCACATCTTTCTGAAGTAAAGTGTACTCTTGCTCAATACCATACCTGGTTTTCAAAGTAAGATCTCATCAATAACTACGCATTTTTTACAAGAACCAGCTAAAACGATATTAAATAAGGACTCACCATGGCACTTCAGCTACAACATCAGGGTGGCTAAAGACCTTAGCCGCAGCGTGTCTTTTGTTTGTTGGGATTGGTTCGCCCGCTGGAGTGTAAGCATCGCACATGACCTGATTATTAAAACCATTAAAAGGTTATGACGTGTTAAAAAAATATGGCTGCAAACAATAAGAAAGATCAAAACTCACAAGAATGTTATTGCCTCCACGGAAAGGATCTTTGAATATGGCTTGAGGGCTAGAAAGACATAATACAAAACATAAAAAAAGATTAGTAAACAAGAATCTGAATAAAATCATAGAGAAATGTTTATGCAGAAAATTGGTATGAAATAAGATCAGAAAGAAACGATTATTAACTATAAGATGACTTCACTGTCTTCACCAGGAGCTTGGCCTGTGCTTGAGCCATCATAGTTCCACTTTGGTAGCTCCGAAGGGTCACTCACTGGTCCAGGAAGAGTCTACAGATAAACAAGATTTACTATAAATCAAACTTTTGGTAATATCAAAAATAGAAATAGATAAAAGTAACAAATTACCAAAAATAGCTAGAGAAAGAAAAGTTACCCTGGCTTTGCTTCTCATATCCATTCCTGAACCTCCAACCCTGATTTGGCATATGAAATAACACAACAATAACATTTTTTTTTTTAACACTCTTTAGGAACAGAGCCAGAAATAGAGCAGACATAGTTTTACAGCAGATTTTGAAACAGTAGATTTAATCAGAAAACTAAACAAAAAAACTACCATGATAACATAAACAAATTGGATCTAAAGGACTAATAAGAAAAATCGAAGGACTAATAAAATGAAAATTAAATATGTGTGTTTAGCAGAATCTACTCCATACAAACCCCAAAAATAGAGTTAAGAGTTGGAAAAACAACATGAACCCATTTAATTTACGGTCAACGTGAGAGTGCATACGATCTAATACATAAACAACAACGATTTTGGGAAGAAAGAAGCCGAACCATATGTATTCCGCAATGATTTTGTCAGTGGTCTCTGAGAGGTTAAGGTTAACGAGATCTGTAAGAAGACTCATGGCTACGAACACCGAGATTGGTCGATAGTAACAGCTGAAGCAAATGACAGATAAAATCGAATAAAATCTTCTCGTGTTTTGGTTGTGTATTGATATTGGTGGATGTGAAGAGTACTTATAGAATAAGAGGGTGCAGAGATCGAGAAAGTTGGTGACGTGAAGAGTTAGAAGACTTTCTGGCTCTCCACAAAATACCAAAATTACAAAACGTAAAAATCAGAAATAAAATATTAAAGATTCTCCTGCGGCCCAATGGAATCTTATATATTTAGTAATGTTTAATCTTATATATTTAGTAATGTTTAATCTTATATATTTAGTATATACTTATGTATTTTTGTTTTTTCAGACATGTACACACAGGGTGACACTTTCCATGAGATATCGGAAAAAACATTATTTAAGTTTAAGGTAAAATCCATTTCTATATAATATTTCGAAAAAGCGGCGGTAGGAATTATGAAGATACTACTTATCAAAAATTTACCAGTTCTTTTAAATACTATATTTTTATGAATATTTTTACGAGATTTTGATAATTTTTATACTAATAAACATTTTATTTAAAAAATTTGTATAAAAAAGAATTTGGTGAAATATTACTGGAAAATGATGCTGGTGTAATCTTTCAAAATTACGTGATTTTTGGTGTAATATGTCCGAATAAGAGTTATAAATGTTAACATTGGAATATAATTGAATCATTGATTCCTTAACTGAAGAAATATCTATTTTTGTTGGATAACATCTACTCCCATGTGTGTTCTCAGAAAAAAAAACAACAACCACTCTCCTTTGTATACACAAAAATTCTCTTTTATATACAAAAATTCCTTTCATATACAAAAAATTGATGTTTTGCCTTTTATTTTCTATTTGTAAAAATTGATTTTTATTTATTAGTTGATATATTTTGCTTTAAAGTTAAAATAGAAAAAAAAATTTAATAACTTTATAATGTTTCCAAACCACACAAAAAAATATCTATAACTCTATAATATGAAGGTTTTATATATACATATAAATATGGTATAAAAATCATGGAAAAAATAGTTTTTTTGTCATCAAGATAAACAGTCTCGGTTAAGACTCTGCCAAACATGTGACTTAGTGTCTATATACCAGCGGATGACTACGAGCACCGCGTGCAAAATTGTCGGTCTTTATGTTTTGAGTCCGCACCAAGGTTCTGAAGCTTTCTTTTATCCTCTGTAAAATAGTTTAGATATTTATTTTAAAAGGTAAAATAATATTTCCCTAAATAACATTTTGAAAACTCTCGTCTAATGCAACGAAACAAAATCACAACTATTCTCATATGTAAAACTAAAATACAAGTATTCAACGATATTTGAGTTTTCTTATAAAAATGTCATATTAATACTCAAATTTGAAGTGATCTTGGTAACCAGGGCGAAATATAATAACCAACAAAACTTTCACAAAAAAAAGAGTCTTATGAAAAATTGAGTGTTTTTAGCTAAAAATATGCAGTCTCATTTGTCCCCGAGTGATATAGCATATCTGAAATCATGAAATCTTTTCTTAAGTTCTTGTATCTCCTTCAACTTTGTCGAAAAATTCGGCCATGGCTAAAGTACCACTAAAATTGCTATCAAGTCTTTGTAGTCCATCTCAAAGTGCTGACATGTCGAATGACACACCATGTTTTCCGTTGTCCAACTTAGCGCTTCAACTCCAAATGCAATGCGGATTCTCTTCGTCTTTGATTTCTTAAACCTATAAGTTATTTTTTTCAGTACTATCTTTCTACATTCATCCACATTCACTAAAGCTCGAAGTAGAGATCCAAGAACCATCTACCGAACATATATCCTTAAAAGTAAGACTTGAGATGTTGCTACTGATGTTTCGCTCAAATCAGTAGTTGGTTCATTTAATGTGAATCATGCTTGGCATTCTCTTATGCATCTATGATCAGCTCAAGTGGGTCTATATCAATCACTATAAATAGTTACTAGCTTAAGACCCGTGCAATTGCGCGGGATAAATGTTATATATAAAACTAATTTTTATCTATTATTATGTATTTGTATTCATTTACGTATTATGTATATATAATTAAATTAGAGTAAAGACATAAATTAAAACAATACATCTTGTTTATTTTTGATAATTTTTGTAAATAAATCAAAACAATCATTTTATTTATTTTATATGGTATATGACTAAATTTCAATGACATGGACATAGATATATAGTATATTATTGAGAATTCATACTCATATGATAAACACAAAATTTCTAATGTGCGATTTTTTGAATGTAAATTTCAAAATTAAAATATTAAGGTTTCAATACTTTTTCAATACAAAATTAGAAATTATCATATTTAAGTATTTTTCTCTGTTATATAGTTTAATTTTAAACTATATTAATATATAATATGAATGTCTAGTAAATGAGACTTCATATTCATACGATTTATGATCATTTGTATTTTCTTATTACCAAAAAAAAGTTAAACCATTGATCACAAAATTTTAGTGTGAGACATTTAACGTTTTTAGTAATTTATAGCCGTTTTAAAAATTCAAAATATAACATATAAGAAAAAATATTATTTTTTATTATATGATTAATGTGGTTTTTAATATATTTTAATAATATAAATTAAACAAAAAGAGCCAAGTTACAAAAAATATTATCAAATATTTATTATTCATAATCATTGATTGTCATATATACGTTAATTAAATTAGGCAATTCCGTAACTTTTATTTAAGGAAAGTGCGAAAATATTATTTTGTACACTATTTATCAATGTAATAGTTAGTTTAATAAAAATTATAATATAATTTAATATGAACCAACCTATTTCTTTAAAAATTCTGAATTTCATTCTCATGGTGACACGCGGCTACAAAACAATGTTGTAATGTTTCTCAATTAATATATAAGGGATATGAACAATATTAATTTGATTTTACCTAGAAACCAAAAATATATACTTATGGTAACAAGTGTATATTTTTTTAATTATAAACAATATTTACAAAAAAAATTAAAGAAATACTGTTAGGGAACTATTAGTATTTGTTTATTGCGAAAATTTAGCATATTCATTGTAAACTTCAATTCTTCTAGCTTATTTCTTTGAACTAACTAGATATTATTATATTAAATTTTATATATTTTGCATAAAAATAACTGCAATCAATACTTATTCTCTGTTGTTATTTTAATTACTCAAAATGTAGATTTACTAAATTACTTCAGAATATATATATATATATATATATATATATATATATATATTTATACATATATACTCTTCAAAAACTTATACGAATTATTTATCAAACCAATACAAACTTAGGATAGCCAATAAATATATCAGTTTTATAACTTTAATATTTTAGCCTATAAAATAAGCTTTAGTACCATCAAATTTTTTCAACAGCACAAATGAACTACATATATTAATATTGTAGTTAAAATTATATTAATACAATTATTTATTAGTGATGTCAAATTTTTATTAAAATGATTTTATTTTACATCATTTCTCTAAGTAATCTGAACACAACTTAGTACATGTATCAGTTATGTAAGTGTGATGTAAACTCATATTTTGTATAATGTTTTTTTTAAATAATGTAAAGTAATATATATATTTGTATCAATTTTGTTGAAATGATGTTAGATAAATTGATAATCGTCATTTACTATAGTTGATGTTGAACTAAACATTTTGTATCATTTACTAATAAACAATTCAAATTAATATCACTTATTTTTTAAGATGCTACTTAAGTGATGTACTACAATCTTTTGAAGTGTAAGCTTTAGTACCATCAAATTTATTCAACAGCACAAATGAACTACGTATATTAATATTGTAGTTAAAATTATATTAATACAATTATTTATTAGTGATGTCAAATTTTTATTAAAATGATTTTACTTTACATCATTTCTCTATAAGTAATCTGAACACAAATTAGTACATGTACCAGTTATGTAAGTGATGTAAACTCATATTTTGTATAATGTTTTTTTAAAATGATGTAAAGTAATATATATTTGTATCAATTTTGTTGAAATGATGTTATATAAATTGATAATCATCATTTACTATAATTGATGTTGAACTAAGCATTTTGTATCATTTACTAATAAATAATTCAAATTAATATCACTTATTTTTCAGATGCTACTTAAGTGATGTAATACAGTCTTTTGAAGCGTAAATACTAATTAATATTATAATTTAGTAAATTGTTAAATACTTATATCTATACATGAATTTTAACTCTTGATTAGTAATGTTCACTTATGCAACTTACATATTTAACACTTTAATATTTTTATTGTTCTCAAATAATCATATAAGAAATTATAAAAAATTTAAGAAATATATTTACCAATCTTAGAAAACAAACAGAACTAAATACAATTAAAAATGAGTTTGATTTTATCTATTTAAGTTCCTTTTTCTATGACAAAAAATACATATTTTAAATTTAATTCAGCGGAATTAACGAACCCAACATACACCAAATAAATAAGTGAACAATCATATTTTCATACGTATATTTTACGTATAACTAAGACTACATATTATTACTATTATATTGCCAACAACATATTATTATTTAAAATAATATATATATATTCATATATAAAAGTATTTTTTTATAAATAATGAAAACAAGTTGTTTGCAAATTATTATGATTTATATATTTTCAATATATATACATGAACACGACAAAATCACATGCCAACACTTACAATAGTTTTTCAAATAGTTTTTAAAAATAGTTATGGAATATTGAAAATGTACGGAAGGATTAATTAATTTAAAAGTTATTAAGAAATTTTTATATTATAAACAAAATAATGTTTTCTAGTAAAATTATAATTATTATAGCACTCACGTAAATATATAAAATAAAAATAAGACTGATGAGATAATGATCATGATACAATACAACTCACATGTCACACAACCTAATAATAGTTTTTGGCAAATTTTCTACATTAAATTTAATTTATTAGATAGAAAATTAATTAGAAGAGTAATTTTATCTATTCTAGGTTTTACACGAAAATGTCTCGTTTTATATGTTTTTGGTAAATGAATTCTCATAGACATTAAAAATGGAAAAATAAATACAAATTATAAGCTGGATGCATTTTATTGCCAATTTTTAGAAATACCAATAAAATGCTCTTGTTAGTTTAAAATTTAAATGTATATTTTGTGTAGAAATATCAATGAACGCTTTCTTTTTTGGATGATTTTTAATATTATTTAACTTGTCTTTTTAAGTTCTATCATTTTTTCTCCCGCCTTGAGTAGATCTAATTACCGCTAATTTGCTTCAGTATTATAAAAGAAAAAGTGATCTATTATTACCTTCCTTCCTCCCGCATTTCTTCTCTTGCGTACAAATGAATAATTATCTCAGTAGCACTCGCTTATTTGAGCTTACTATGATGTAGACTCTTATATGGCCCTCGTTTATTTGTTAATTTAGTATTACATTGAATTTATTTGTTAATATAGTACTAAATTGAACTCATTATCCACACATCTTCGATTTCTCTCCGGCCATTTTGTGGATTGAAATAGTTTGTCAACATTAAGAATCAGCTGAGAAATTAGTGAATATTTTACGGTGTCATATCGACATCACAAGGTCATTCTTGTCCTCGAATCTTGGCTCTTGAGTCTATTCTGGAATTTTTTCGACAATGACTTTTTGTCCGGAAAATTTTACGTATTAACAAGAAATCGAATACCAAAGATAAACTACCGATGCTCAAAACTCTTAGCAATACAAAGAGAACCAAATATTCTAAATGACTTCGTTTCCTTCTGTGGACCATACAGAACCAAATATTTATATTGATATACTTAGAATAAATTGAAAATATGTCATGTCCAATTATAAAGTTGAGTTTTTCAAAAAAAAAAAAATATATATTTATAAAGTTGAGTAGTTTTTCTATGGTTGCATGTAAGAGGCCGCTCTTGACCGGCAAGGCATTATTGGTTAGATGGCCCACCCGTGGTGTAAGATGGGTTGAAGTTAAGCTTCGTTGATTATTATCTGTTTGTTTAAAATTCTCTGAAAAAGTCTTTGTGTTTTGACTAATAAAGTCGTTGATTTACTCTCATCACACGAAGGTGTTTATAAAAAATATTATTAAACTCTCGTAAAAACAATGATACAGATGCATAAGTTTATATAGAAAATAAATCAATCTAATTTCCTAAACTAATATAAAATAGTATATAATAGATAGTAATAAGTTTCCTATTATAATATACTAGGACCGGCCCGGGCGGGATGAATATTTAAAAATAGTTTAAATTGTTAGAGTAAATATTTAATATAAATTTTTATTAATTAAAAATATAAATATTAGTTAAATTTTATACATGTTTTTTAAGACTAAATAAACCATGCTATGTTGATAATTAGTTATGTTTTTTTTCTTAGGATGACATTACATCATTTCTTTCTGAATATTCATGTTGTTGTACTGGAAGTTATTATTATATAATAACTTATGTGGTGCATTTTATACTTATTATAACTGATTATTTATATATATAAGTGAGAAGTTATTAGTATTTTGTAAGTTGTGATTGAGATGTAAGAGTAAATTGTAGGCTAAAAATCTATTATTATGTTTGATATTTATTTTGTTTCAAATTATAAGTATTTTGGGTTAAAGATACAAATATTAAGAAAAAATCTTTATATATTTAGCATTTAATTAAATAGTAAAATTTACCAATGATAAATTATAGGAAAATTATCTTAAATAGACATTTTTAAGTTAAAAGTAATAATCTAGTGATAAATTATAGGTAAATAACTCTAAACAATCATTTTTTATATATTTTGACAGATATAACTAAATTTAAATGATATTAACATAAATTACTTTTTTAGGAAATTGTTTTTGGGCAGAAATGATATTAACATAAATATATAATGTATTTTAATATAGATATATATTAAATGAAAATTATTAATCGTATGGTTTTATGATTTTATGCATCTTTTATAACAAAAATTGTAAGCTCGTGATAACAAAAAAATTTAATGTGAGAATTTTAATAATTTTAGTAATTTAGAACAGTTCTTGAATATTCACTGCAAATCATCAATGAAAATTTTGAAATAAAAATATTTTTATATTTTTTATATGGTATATACTTTAATATATTTTAATATCTATTAAATGAAAATTTTCACTCATATGTTTTACGATTATTTATATTTTCTACAATAAAATTTTTAAACCCTTGATCACAAATTTTAATGTGGGAATTTGAATAGTATTAGTAATTTATAGTCATTTTCTAAAATTCAAATAATAAAATATACGAAAAATGTAACTTTTTACTATATGGTTAATATGATATGTTTATTTTATGTTAATAATTAAACATAGACGATGGAAGATACAGAAAAATTGTTATTAAGGTTTTGAAACAATTTACAAAAATGTAAATTATATTTATATCATGTTTTGTGAACATCACTAAAGATCTTCAGACTAAAATTAATAAACGTGTAAAAACTCCAGAACATTTCAGTTTTCTTTTGTGATTTCATGTACACATTTTCTCTTAATGCTTTTATTCACCTCTTCTTTATTATCTTAGAACTTTATCATCTCCATAACCCTCGCAGACAATCTCTTCCTTGCGTAGCAAACATTAAAAATGATTTAATACTTTTTTTGTCACAAATATATAGGTTCTGATGAGTCCTCCGACGCAAGTATGTGGATATAACAGAAGTACAACACCCTGTAAAGTAGATGTACATGTTATAATTCTTATAAAATGTGTATCTGCATGTGTGTTGTGTGAAAGCACCCATTGATGTGAAAGCTCGCATGATATTGGATTCTCTGATTAGTATAAAATAGTTCGATGTTTCTAGTTAATAAACATGAGCAATCAGAAAGAATCAGATCAAGAAACTGGCGAGCTTGAAGATGGATTTCTTCATATCCTCCTCCCCTCTAGAAGAAGCATTTATCAATTTATATAAGATGATTCCCATATTTGGACATTACAACAAACAATCTCAAAATATTATTTACAAAAAAGTTTTTTTTGGGTTGTTGGTTCCAAACCCAAACGTTCAAACTTTAGGGAAGGTGGTTGGCTTATCCGTCAAACACACTGAGACAGAGGGTCGAATCAATGAGCAGTTGAGAAGATGCACTATGCAAAGTGCGAAGAAGCTGCATGCTAGAAGAGCCGCAAAAGAGTTTGACAGAAGTTGTTAAAAAATAAATAAACTTTTTAGCCATTCCGCATTGGTGGACCAGCACTTCCCTTTCTTTCTTTATTTTAGAAATGACTTTTGGAACTTCCCACGAACCCAAACTCTGTACATGTTCGTATTCTTTCTCCGGTTTACTGCTTTGACACAACAATTTTCAAGCTCGATCGACCTGCACTCAAGATAGAAATATTAATAAGACATTTGATCCATTCAAATGTTTTTGTCCCTATACATATTTTGAAGCCACTTATAGAGAGGACTGTGATAGAAACACCATGTAATTGTAGAATCCCAAATACTGCAAAGACTGTGCCTGGAGAGACACACATGATAAAAAGAAAGTGAAGCAAAGTCATTAAACAAATATTCTAAAGCTATAACTTCAGGGATTCAGCCAGAGCTTAGTAGTTGTGTGTCTAGGTCCGCAGAAAGGCCATCAACAACACTGAGGCAGACAGGCTTGTCCCTGAAATGGTTGGAAAGAGGTATCTTATCGTACACTAAACTTCGCACAAACATATAAGTTACACGTTAAAAGTTTATGGAAGCAAAATATCAAATACTTATCATCAAGCTTTATGGTTTCCTTGCAGCGTTGAGTGCTCTGGGTGTCTTCGTTGTACATGGTTTTGTTGCTCCTAATTTCTCCAACTATATCTGTTAACCAAGCTAAACATAAACGCTACTTATTGTTGAAATGAATAATTATTATATTGTGTGCTTGTAGTGAAGCTTTAGCTATTCAAACCTGAAAAATGAGTGTTGGTATTGGCAAGTGACATGAGCTACTCGTATTGCGGAACCTCAAGCTCTCCCTCGGGAGTCAGGGTCAGCTTAGTTGTGTCTGTTACCTCCACGAAAGCGGTATGGTCCGTGAATTTAATAGAAACGGCTGCGTCAGCAAACTTGAAGGTTGGGTTGCTTCTCGGAATCAAAACCATTTAACTCATAAACTGAGCCTTCTTGCAAGATATCTCAGAAGGAGTTTAAACGGTAAAAGGTGATTGATCCTTGGATGAGCGTTGCCTGCGAGAGGAGTAGATGAAACAAATTACAACAAATATCAAATCGATTAATCGGTTCTAACAGCATAAAGTAAATATTGAGTTACTTTGCATCATCTTACATCATAAACCTTAAATAAAATCATCTAAACTAAAAATTTCTAAATCAATAAAACGAAACCAGAATCATCTGAACTCAAGCTTTTCAAAAAAATAGATTAATGATTGAAGAGAAGATGAGTCCAAGGACAAGGAGAGGGATCTCACATCTATTTATACTGTTTACACACCGCCTTTCACATCTAAGTCAAGCATTGAAGATGAATGTGGAGAGGTATTCGAGTAATCACGCAGCCATTAATAACACCGTTTCAGTTCGAAAGAAGAATCGCAAAAGTCCATCACCTTCGCGTCGAAGAAGAAAGACGGTTTCGTTTTTCGTTGAAGCCCTATTAGGGTTACCGAAATCAGTGTTACCGGGCCGGATCGCTTTCAAACCCATAACCAAATGTCACAAAAACGAAGCCCAACACGAATTCATTTAAACGAAATGATGCGGAGTGAAGCCTTGACACGTGGCGCGATCGTATGAAGTGAGTTTCCTAGGTGGAATCCTAGGTGTCACAATGAGGAGGGAGTAAAACACTCATTTATATAGATAGATAGATTGATGTATATCCTAATATTGACCATTGGATTATGTCGATCTTTTAGATCTCCCAATAGAAGATTATACGGTGACTCTCTAATGTGAGAGATATAAAAAATTTATAAAAAAAATACATCATAAATGGAAAATGGTTGGAAAAGAAGAAAGTGTATAGTGTGGATACATTAACCAAGAATCATGGTAAAATTAACCATAGAACCTTTTTTCTTAGATATTGCAGAACTCCCATATGTGCGTTTGCAAAGGTTCTATGGTTTTATTTTACCATGATTCTTGGTTATCACCAATTTTAGCGTACCGATTTCTTGAACCATTAAACCTGAGAAGTGAAATCGCCGTCCCTTGAAAGACGAGAATAGTGACACCGCTAGAGTTCTAAACTTCATGATGATGTTTCTTCGTTTTTCGCATGATACCTCTATTTGTCTTTCATACTCTCAATTTATTTATATCCGATCTACCATCATAACTTGTTGGATTTCTCCAATATGCATCATGTTCTTCAACTGTTTTTGGATAAGAAATATCGTCAATCCTAAGATGCTCGAAAAAAGAAACAAAAAGTTAAAACGCGAGTCCAGAGTTAGAACCAGCATTGTCCTCGATCTGATGAGAAGGCATCGAGGAACTAGCCGATGTAGATGGTCTGGATCACATCCAACTATCCACATTGAAATTTGCAAAAGATATATTTCATGCTGAAGGAGAGGATCGATGATCATCGATAAAGAAAAAAGTCATAATATAGATGTTTACAAGGAAGTTGGTCATCAAACAAGGATGATTTAGAATATTAAATTATTTAATTTTATTTATCATTAACTTAATAATTTCATACTCCCTCTGTTTCAAAATACATGAAGTTACGAAGTTTTACGATTGTGCACAACTATTAAGAAACTTGTTTTTTAATCTTAAAAATATCAATAAAATAAAAATTTAAAGTTATTCAACCAATCACAAAACATAATATAAAATATCATTGGTTACACAGTTTTTGATAAAGTTAAAAATACATTGGTATATGAAAACATCATCTATTTTGAAACATTAAAAACTTCATAAAACATCATCTATTTAGAAACAGAAAGAGTATTACATATGAAATATATATAGGTCAAAATTGATTTAGTTGTTTTTAAACTAAATTTTATATAATATTAATTTGTGTTACTTTAAATTCATATTGCTTTAATTATTTAAAAGAAAACCAGTTTTTTTAAGAATATATTTTAAGATCAAGTTCAATAACACAGATTTTATTCAAAAGTGGGGTTAAATAACAGAAATTTGTCATTTTGATAAAAGTGATTTTTGAAACTTAATAAAAAGTCGTTTTAAATCCTAAACTGAATACACTCCTTATATAAATGAATTTAATTTTGATGATATTAAAATGTAGTTTATATCTATTATACAAATATTTATTTCTACATTTTAAAGAAAATACATGTGAACACAGATATAGATTGGATATACATGTAATACTTTTAAATTTTAATGATCCAACGAAAATTTTGGGTATTTTGCCCACTCTTCAGTTGTATAAGGAAACAGTACAAGTTGAAGAGAAAAGAAAATGGAAACGCTGAATTACTTGAAATTGAACTGAATACGTGCACGGGACCAATGAATAAAAGATAAAATACAGTGCCAATTTGTGTTACTTGCACATTCAGAATTGTCCAATATAATTATTGCATTCCCAACTTGCATTGTCATATCTCATTTTCAACTGCGTATGTCATTTTCTTAGACAATCGGTTCAATCATTGTAAGACAATATTAATCAGTTGCCTTAAAACTGTTGCATTGAAGGATTTTATGTCTATCTCTCTCTGAGTTGAGCTTATGAGAGAACATTTATGTATTTAAGTAGAGCTTAAGAGTGTTTTTTTTTTTGAAAAAAATAGAGGTTAAGGGCATCTCCATCTCCATCTCCACTCCATTTTTTTCTCTCGCTCCATTTATTTCTCTAAAATGGAGTAAAAATGAATATGGAGTAAGGAATGTTCCAACCCAAATTCATACCTCACTCCATAGTGAAATTTACTCCATAAATGGAGTAATCTATTTTTTGTTTGTTCCTCACTCCATTATAGAATGGGAAATGGAGTAGGGTTGGAGCAATTTTACTCTATTTTCACTTTTGCTCCATTCTGGGGGAAAAAATGGAGTTTTACATTGAAGATGGTCTAAGAGTTGAATAGTCAGAATTAATACTCATATCGTTTGCTTTCAAAACCATGTCTATAAAAACATTCCCGGGTGCAAATATTTTGCCCAATTTAAAATATTATTGATCTTGAACAAAAAACATTAAGAGTAATTATAGTTACAAAGTTTTCTTCTAAAATGTTAATTGAAAGTTGCAAATTTCACTCTACTCTATAGAATTTTCTCCCACTGGACCGATTTATTTAGAAATGTGAAGAATAATTTCTGTAGACTTTTTGTCAAAAACAACAACAAAGTAGTAGACTTTTTGGAAATGTAAATATGTTTGACTTAGTTTTCGTTAGATAAAATTTGTTTTTTTTTGGTAAAAATGTTAAGTAATAATTCTGGTCAAATAAAATGTTAAGTAATAATTTGATTAGAAAAAGTTTGCTTTACAGTAAAATATTTTCTTATTATTAAATAATTGTTACGGAATACTCTTCACTAATTGTAAAATATTTTCTTATTATTAAAAAAATAGATAATCTCAAAAACATATGATAAATCGGTTAGCTGATCCAAGACGTGCAAAAAAGTAACTAAGAACAGCAAATTTCAATAATCAGGAGTGCCTGTAAACTATTCCTAGAAAGTGGACCAACTGATTGTTATCATTTAACTAAAATGTGAATGATAATATACTGATGTCTATTATTGTATCAAGTCGTGCTTAAGCTTAATAACCACATTATTAATTCATTAATATCCGTCTTTTGATGAAATTAAAATGAACTATAATAAAAGTCTGACCGGGTGATTGTGGTCGAGTGGTAAGGAGACGAGATTGAAACGCCAACACGTTTCAGGTTCGATCTACCTGCTGCGCGAAACTAAATCACAATTATTCTGGTCATCTAACACGTATATGGACCTATGCTTTAGAGCCCATTTAAATACCCGGAGAGAAGGTCTATCTGTGGACTGCACCTCTCTATGAAAATTAGTTTGGGCTTCTCCATTGGTTTGGGATACCTCAGGTTAATCAAAAAAAAAACTATAATAAAAGTCAGATATATGCATGTTTGAGTTTGTTTTAGTCAGATAATAGGTCCAGCCTGGCAATCAATGCTTGTGCCGGCACATGTACTTCATTTAAATCATATATATCTTAATAAATAAAGTAGACTTTTTTCTCTCCACGGGGAATGAGACCCATGTCCCATCATTTATTTGGACGCTTCGTTTTGTAACCGGGCTGGTTTCGAATTGTGTTTAGGTTTTTGATTTCGTGGGCTTCTTTGGACTGGAATTTTTGTTCCATCTTTTCGTTTTATCAATCCCATTGAAGTATTAAGGTTTCTTAATCTTCTCACTTTCTCCTTTCGTATGTTAGCTGTCGATTTTCCCAACGCCGATGACCTCACCGTAACGTCTCGACCTTTTCTTTAGATCAAAGCCAATAAAAAGACGAATCACTATTCAAATTCCTCAGTTCCCTTCATATGAATCCCTAAAGCTACTCAAACAACCACTAACAAGCCTTAAACTACAATAATAGCTATAACAAATTTCAAATCAAACGTCACCTCTCACGCGTCTAAGAATTCTTCTGCAATAACCTAGAGCTCACAATAAGTTTTTCCTCTCACAATGTTTCTGATGAGTTTTGTTTGGTAAGATTCATGCGCTTAAATGCTTCTTTGGGTGTGGATTTTGACCGAACCTAATTCGTTGTCTAATTCTCAGGCTTTTTTTATTAACTTTAGATTATATCTAATTTATTGTCTGGCTATACGAACCACAAGACTTTGGTGACCAATCAGCCGATCACAATTGGTCATATCAGTTTGTTGTTCTGCTTTGTAGTCAATTACAAGAACGAGAAGAAATGTGCTCACTTTTGTGTCTGCTTACTGTGCAATTAAAACTTATTGCAGACTGTCATTACTTTCTTATGTGATGATGATATGAAGCTTTTATTTTAGTTTCGCACTCTAGCTTCTGATTTTTGAAACTTCCTTTTTTGTGTTATTTGCTTAGTATTGTGGCTTTTGTGAAACGTAGTTAACTCAAACTAAAGGACTTCAATTTTACAGCAAAGCACCAAACCTTCACCATCTCTCGCATTTTCCCAGAGCGAGAGCTTGCACCTATGCCAGCCTTCGTTGTAAAGGTTAGTCTCTTTTCTTAATGTGAATTTACTGCTATCTAAAGTATATAATCTCTGTCTTTGTTGCCTTATTAATAAGAAGGTGCACAGGTCCCCGAAGCAGCACAGCCTGAAGTTGTGACACCATGATCAGATGGTAAAGTTGATAACATTTGCAACAATGGACAAGCGACAACTACATCTGATGGTTCACTTGCCGGACGTTCAGCATCAGCCAAAGAACCAGGTGCTTGTTGGATGAGAGGGACCCGAAGGAAGCACGTGTGGAGTGAGTCCAGTATGAGGACTTATACAACCACGTCTTCTCCTTATCAAATAATGCTTCAGCATCTTTCATTTTCCTTTAAATCTATTTCATTTTTTTTTAAACTCAATGTGATGGTTCTTGTTTCAGCTAATAATAATGAATAGTTTCAAATTCGTTTAAATCTATTCCTCTTATTTAACATCCTTTAAAACTTGATCGTTTAAATCTAATTCTCTTTTAAAACTCAATGTGAAGGTTGTTGTCCAATTAATAATGCAAAACAATTTCAGAACAAAACATTTACATCACGAGGATTTGTAAAGTCAGATAAAGTCATGGACCCTTGGATAGAATGGCAACCTTATCAACACTTGCATTGCTTATAAAACTGTTACGGTTACAGACAAATGTATACTTTTAAATGGCAAACATAAACAAGATGCACCCTCTATATTGTTCAGAGCTACCTTATGAGTAACAAACTTATCTTCTATACTAAAACAGAAGTCACAACTTTATTCATGTGTGATTTTTTAAAAAATGGACCTAATGGACATATTCATAGAAAGTCATGTTACATTTAATCTCTAATCTTATCATTTAAATTTTGGGCCTACCAGAAATTTTTATTGGGCTATTAATAAATGGATTTAAACAATAGATGATCCATTGGATTTATAGATTGGATTTATAAATAATATAAATTAAATAGATATAATTTAATGTTATAATAGTATACCTCTATATGTTAATAATTTAAATATTTGTCGATATTAACTTTTAAAATTATAAAGTTTTTTTTTAAAATAAGAAAAATCATATTATATGACAATGATTAATCTTTACTACCTTAAACCAATGAAAACAAATTTTAAACTATATAGTTTATTTTAAAAATTAAACAAAAACTAAATGTTTAATTATTTACTCGATAATATAAATCTATGAAGCGAAAAGTTTAATTTTTTAAACACTTTCTAAATTTGTGAAATGTTACAATATCTTTGAATATGACAATAAAATAATATTTTACTAATCTTTATATATATAGTTACGATTTTAATAATCCGAAAAATATATATATATAGAATAAGATACAAATACATGTGAAATTTGAAACAATCTATTTTATGAAAAAAATTAAAAATTGATAGACACATATATATTATAATACATATAAATTTAGAATTGAAAACAAAATATTTATATAAAAACAAACGAAAACGAAAACCCACGCGGTTGCGCGGATCGAGATCTAGTAATAATTGATACACAATAAGACAATCACAAGATTTAAATCAACAACATCGGGATAGCCACGACCATCGTTGCGTTCAACCTATTGGTCACTTCGTATCAACCAGTGACAGTTTGATACATGTTACAAGTAAGAAGGAGAGCTAAGTTAAGGTTCACAATAGTAATAAGAATGATACGTTTAAAGTCGTCAACAGTGATCATGTATATTTAATAATGATCACTCCAGGCCAATCCATGAACATAGAGGAAGATGGATCATCATAGTCTAAACTCGGCTTTCATCGTTGCTCGAAACCTTAAGATATGGACGATAAGATATGTTTAATCACAAACACAAGTCCGAAAAAATAATACCAAGCAGCTTAACTTTAATTATACGGTGATAATTGCAGGATGAATATACGCCTCCCAAATAAATCCTTAATGCATACTGTAAATGCAATGATATGGACATAATCCAGCCGTTACTAATATCTTCTACATTTTTACTAGGGAAATCTGAATTATCTGATACAAGCTCATGATCTTTGATTGCTCCCATTTCAATTTCCAGAAATCATCGTGAAGACGCCACCCAATGTAAAAGGCAGAGCAAGTACAGCAAGATTCCAGGGAAAACAACATGTCTGTCAGGCATCCACAACATCATCATCAACTATAACCAAAAGAAACCGCAAAAAAAAAAGGTTGGTTCTAATGAGACTATAATGCTCACACATAAACATATTTTAAAACATATACCTTATCTTTAATCTCTGTTTATATTTTAAAAATATAAATCAACAACATATAAATTTTAAGTCATATAATATATATTTTCATTATTATTAGTGTTTGCACTCTAATAATTTAAACTTCATTTTACAATTAGATTCTGTAAAGAATACATTGTATATATTTAAAAATAAATATCATAGATTATATAAACTAAAATTTATATAGGAAAACCCGGGCGTAGCCTGGGAAAGCCACTAGTATATATATAAATTAACATTGTTGACATTTTTTTAATAAACAGTTAATCAATCACATAAAATCAAGTCTAGTTTTGGTCTTTTGGATCGAGGGCAAAAAAGAAGACAAAATTTTAATATTTTTTTTGGAAGAATTGTATTATTTTAGTGTGATTCAAAAGCTAATAAGACCTTATATAATGGTTCTATCAACTAGTGATATTCTATGATCAAATTCAGAAACAGAACAAAAAAATGATTATGTTATTGTTTGATTGCTTTGATTTGAAACACTAGACATAAATCAAAGAGGTTAGTCAAATAATTATATTGAATGGTAAATCACTCGTAGCTTAAACATCCTTAATTTGATAGAAGTGTCAAAGTTTTGATCTCTTTAGGCTGTCGATCTTTTTACATTGTGTTGATCTTTTAGAGTTGTTGATCTTGAATGCAGATAAATGTTGAATCTGAATTCGGCGTGTTTCAGATTCAATCATGAATTTAATAGTGAGTTATTCGAATTTTTATTGGAAGTTAATGATTGATTACGAGGAAAAACATAAATAAATTGCTTAAAACAGTGAATTCAATATGAACAGAGTAAATTTATCAAAGCCCTAATTCTTGTGCCAACTTTTGTGTGTTTATGAATGTTTTTGCTGCGAGTTCTCCTTTAATTATAGCCAAACTCATCACTTTATTTTCTTTATTTTTAAGTCGGCTTGGATTTCTTCAACCACCTCTCTTCTCAATTAGTCTGAGTTTATTTACATGATGAGTTTTAATCAAGGAATCCAAATCCATCTCCAACAATAAATATCTTCCAATTAATTGCGAAAGACAAAGTTAGTTTCAATGCATTACAGAGAACATGTCCATAAGGAACTCGGCACATTATACCATTCAAATTTTGTTGGACTGCCATCCGACATTCCCCGAGTTTATCTCGGTTTACCTTCTGAATTGGTTTAGCCTTGAACCATTTTCTGCTTTTAACATCAAATGAAATTTCCAATTTCATGGGAAATTAAATCATGGCTTCTTTGGAATGTAGAACACCTCCTCCACTTCTAGGTTGAATAGATCTAATGATGATGCTCTTTCAAATTTTTGCACCATTTTTCTTATAAATAGGAGTTTCCTTTCTCATTTTCCATTTCTTCCTACAATCTCAGGTATTTGGTCACTCTCGAACTCTTCTATCTATGCCTTTACTTTATTTATTTTTGGATTTGCCACCGCGTTACCTACGGATTTCTTTGATCTGCTCTTCGTCCTTCGTCTGTTCATCAAAACACATATATTTGATCCGTAAGCGTTCAACAAAAGGGAAAGAAATCAATATTGCATCATTAGAGTCGGATGATTCTAGCTCGCATGACTGGACAGAAGGCATAGATCGACCATGTGGGACGCGACAACTCTGTATTCCGCCCAACTGCACTTGGTTCAATTTTCTGAGAACAATCAGCGAGATGAGGAGAATAAAAAAATTATTGATGAAGAAGATGTTACCTTGATATCGAAGAAGATTGTGGAGGTCCTAACATGGACGACGCTGAGAATAGCATGCCATTGAATAGTTTCCAAGTACTACCAAATTTCAAGAAGGATGTGAAATTAAGGATGAGAATGATGATAATGATGAATGCAACTGATGTTGTTGGCAATGAGGGAAACACTAGTAAGTATGCATATGGTGAGGATATAATGAATAAAACTAAAATGGATATAACCTAGCAGAGCTCATCTCAACGTGGTAGAGGGAGGAGTTCCAGGAAAATAATAGTGAATTCCAAAGATTTGGTTAAGAAGTAGTGAACATCAGAAGGTACAATGTCAAAACAAGAAAAATTCCTACAAGAAGCATTGCTGGCGTCAATCTTTTTTGGAACATGTGTGAGGTTTAATAAGCCAAGTAACAGAAGACATTAAGATATTAGGTTAATGCTGTTATATTGTACATTGGTTGTTTGATCGAGACACGAGTCCAAGAAGGAAACTTTCAGAAGCTATTTGATGCTACGTTTCCAGGTTAGAACTGTAACTATTCACACCATAGATTGGGTAGAATTTGGATGTGCTGGTCCAAGGATGTGGAGGTTTTTCAAGTTCTAACTAGTGACCAAATGATTACAGTTTGGGTAAGATACAAATCAAGGGGAGATACCTTCCTTAGCTCTTTTATTTGTATCTCTAACTATGCCCTTAAAAGAAGAGAGTTATGAAGGGAAATATAATTAATTTCTAGGGCAGTACTGGGAGTTACTAATTTATGGATCATCCAATCACTACAAGAAAACATAGTCATTTATGACGGAATAAATATTCATCGGAAATTTCGGAGGAATTTCTGACGAATTTACGAGGAATATGAAGTTTTACCTTTTGTCGGCATTTCGTCGGAAATATCCTAGGAAATTTCGATGAATTTTCTTTTGTTGGAAATAATCGACGAAATACCGACGACTCCCAAGGAAGATTAAACGATTTAGGGTATAGATTTGGGGTTTATGTTTTTGTCATATATTCGTTAGAAAATTCTGACGAATTTCCAACGAAATGCAAAAACAATTGTAGGAAATTCGTTAGAAATTTCCAACGGATCGAAAAAAATTCGTGATGTGGGTTACCTACAAGGCTACAAGATCACCATGACATATATTAAGTGATAAATATGATGTGAGTTAATAATAACCTCAAATTATTTAAAGCTATATATGTATATATATTCTAGCGATGGATGCATCGACGGATATATAACCTTGCTCGTTAACACTTATACTTGCAAATACTTTATGGTGATCCATCTTACAATCTTTAATTTGTGTGTGTTTCAAACATTATGAAAACTATAAACCCCTAAAAATCATCAATTTAGTATCAATGGTTATTATCGGTCTTTTTTGTTATGTTTCGAAACCCCAATATGTAATTCGTCGGAAATCCATCAAAAATTACTGACGAATATATTTCCGGCGAATTTCCGACGAATATGGTATATTCCGACGAATTTTCGACGAAAATGCTATATTCGTCGGAAATTGAAATTTGCCCCCAAAAAAACGCCTAATTTTTTGCAAAGCGCCAAAATACAAAATTTCGACGAATTTTCGACGAACGTAATTTGTCAGAAATTTTTAATATAAAAACGTAAGCCTCTTCTTCTTCTTCTTCTTTTTCATTTCTCCTCTCTCTCTCTCTAAACACACACAAATTCTCTCTGATTCTCTCTCTCTCATCCGGCGATTCTAAGCCTTAAACTCCTCAAATCCACCTCACAAATTATGTAAGTCATCTCTTTCCTTTTCTCATTTGACTTATGTTACTTTTTGATTGTGAAATTGTGAATTTTAGGTTTCGAATGTTGGATATATGTTAGGATGAAGAATTTTATGAATTAGATGTTAGATTTTGTTGTTAGTTTGTGGTTTAGATAGGTTTTGATTGTGATTTTGTGGTTTGTTTATTTAATTTTTTGTTTTGTGAAATTTATAAAGTTTCATTATTATTTTATAAAACGTTTTATAAAATTTAAAACCTTTTTGGAGTTTTTATAATTTTTGAAAATTTTATTTTTTTAAAAAAGATAAAAAATATATATAATGTTTTCAAGTTTTTATTATTTTTGTTGTTTTAAAACGTTTTTATGATTTTATTAAACGTTTTGAGCTTTTTATAAAACCTTTTAAGTTTTCATAAAAAGTTTTTAAGTTTGTTATAATTTATAAAACGTTTTCTGGTTTTTAAAGTTTATCAAAACGTTTTTCACTTTTTAAAAAACCTTTTCAATCAATAAAAGGTTTTTGTGTTTTTTTAGATTTAATTAACATGTTTTTCAATTTTTAGAAAACGGTTTCAATTACAAAAAAGCTTTTCAAAATTTATTAAAAAGTTTTCTTTTTGTATTAATATATTTTCAATTTATAAAACGTTTTATATTTTTAAAATTTATGAAAACATTTTTTTTAAACGATTTTAAAAATAATTATACTACAAAAACCTTTTTTTTTTAATTTTAATTTTTTTTTTAATTTTTTTTTTGTATTTAAGTAATTAATTCATTTAAATATTATATTTTAAATAATTTATATATTTTATTTTTAATAGTTTACAAAATTTCTGACAAATATCATAATATATCCGTTAGAATTTCGTCTAAAATATACCTGTCGGATTTTTTTTGGAAATGTGTCCATCGGAATTTCTTTGAAAATTTGTCCTTCGGGATTTTGTCCAAAATTTTCCGTTGGAATTTCGTCGAAAATATTTTAATCAAAATTTTGTCGGAAGTTTGTCAGAAAACCCGACGAAATTCCGACAAAATTTTTTTTTCCGACGAGATAGAACCGACGATTTTTTTCGTCAGAAATTCGTCGGAAATGGCTTTTCCGACGGATCTCCGTCGAAATCATCCGTATGAAACAAGCTGTTTTCTTGTTGTAGTGAATGTGGTTTCATAGGTTTGGAACGATTTTAAGCTTTTATACCATTCTTGGATTGCTCTCAAGAAGTTTCATATTAAGCTATTGTTTAAGGATGAGTTGCATGGAATTAACATGGATATGTTTGGTGATCTTCTTGAGCGAGTTAAGTCAACCTATAATGACCTCTGCATAAAGAAAAATGAAGTAATGCAGAAACCCCAAACCTCTACGTTTAAAGCAGCCTTAGATGCCCGAGAACACTAGCACTATATATCAGTGATTAAGATATAATTTTATTATCAGAAATCAAAGATACAATGGTTGGGGTTAGGCGACGTGAACCCTAATTCTTTCACAAGGTAACCAAAATTCAAAAATGCTAGAAACACCATCAGGAGATCCTTACTGAGGATATGGCAGAAATTATATAGAGACTCAACATAACTGATTGATTATCGCTCCTCAAAAGGAGATGCAAGCCTGCTTATCAAGTCGGGCTTGTATGCTGAAATTCAAAGAAGTTTTATTATGTATGCCAGAAGCAGGTACAGATGGCTACCCTATGGAGTTCTATAAAGCAGCATGGTCAGTCATTGGCAAATAATTTTTCATTACTATTCAGTTTTTTTTCATTAATTTTTGGGTTCAGATCGAATTATTCAAATGACAAGTCTAAACCAATCTTCTTTGATTTTATAACAGAAAAACAAAATAAAAATTACTTGAAACAAACAAAAACATACACATATTAGAAACATACAAGTTGTGAATCGTATAGGAGCTGACATTTTCTGAGGTTTTGAGTATCGATTCTCCCTAAGCGGATGTGATTACTCTTGACATTGGCTACATGAGAGAGAGAAGATGTTTGATCTCGTTGCTGGATACCCTTGAGAGAAGATGTTGGTTTGTAAGAGACTCATGTTAGTTACTGTTATTTTACCCTTTAATGATTTAGGTATTTATGAAAATGTCTCTTTCTTAAAGATAAACATGAATAATGGTAGCTGACCAAAAAAACATGAATAATGGTATTCAAGATGGGGTAAAAGCAAAACTCTCCCTTACCGATTTGATTAATTTATATTTAAAATATTTAATATAAGAAGTTAAAATTGTTGCATAATAAATCTATCTCAAATTTTAAATTATAATTATATGTATTTCAATAATATTTCAATTTTTTTTTTGTTTTTTGTTTACTTTTACATATGTCATTATTTAGAAGACTAATAAAGTTATAATATCTAATATGATTTATGATATATATTTGTATTAAGTTAAAATTTTTAATTATATTACTATTATTTATATTTTTGTAACTTAAATATCTCTTAATTTTTTTTTTATATATTTGATATAGATTTGTTTAAACTGATTCATTTTGATATGGTTAATTCATTTTCACTATTCAAAACATATGTGTCTTAATACCAAAATAAGATATATGTGTTTTTGGTAATATTTCATCATTTTTAGACACTGGTTAATTATGTTATTACAAATTATGAAAAAATTACATAGACAATAATACAACTGACAATTCTACTTGCTTTATGAGGATTCACGTTTGACTGCATTACTATGAGCCATCCTACGAGATCAATTCCTGGTGGTATTTCTTTCGCCGTGTTGAAGATCTTTCGTAAGCTTTTTCTTCAATATTCTACATAATTCATCTTCTCCGAGAATTGAAATTTTACGTATAAGCATTAACAAACTCTTAGTCAAACCACTGAACCAAAATGCTTTAGGTTCTGTTTCTCTTGGTGTAAAAGCATTAATGAACCATTGGTCAACTCAGTTTTCGTGATGTAAAAATATTAATGATATCTTGTAAACTTAAACTTTTTCTTCGATATTACTTACATGATTCTTTTCTTTTGATCTTGGGACCACCTTGCGCCATGCTGAATATTTTGTTAAAATTAAACAAAATACCAACCTATTGTCCCAATATTCTTGTTGTGTTAATTTTAATATTCAAAATAAATCTAGGATTTGAATGATAATTAAATGGATGTTTTGTTAAAACCTATTGTCCCAATATTATTTCTCCAACATATATTGTCTTCATATGATTTAGATTAATAAAAAATTGGTTATATTCCTCAGTTATCGATAAATAAATAAATATATATATGATCCAACTGAATTTAAATTAAAATTTCCTATGAAACTGCTTTTGTAAATCTGAAACCTACGCGTTAAATAACATATCGTTAGTCAACGCTGTATCACTTTGTCTATCAACATAGTTGAATAGTTTTTTTATCGTTTGCTAAAAGGGTTGTTTTTGGGGAAAATTGGAGAAATGAGACACTTTGAACTTTTATTTGTCACAATAGGATTTTTGATATTTTGGACAATTTTGGACATATTTTACCCTTTTTTTATGGAAAAAATAGTAAACTGAATTTTAAAAATGTTAAAAAATATCAAAACTATTGGAAACATAAGTATGACAATATATATGTTTAATTTTTTTTTTTTAAATGAATCATATTTTATTTCATCTTCTAGCTACAGTTACAATACTCATTCTAGTGATCTGAATGGTTACCATTTACAAACAGAGGAAAGTAGAGTCGATCAACATCAACACCCCAAACTAGATCAGTCTGCCCATGAGATGGAAGCTCTCCTCTGCCGTACCCAAGAAGGAAATCAGGCAATTGATAGGCTTTTTTGTTTGGTAAAAACTTCTTGTATGCAGCGTCTACTTGGAGGCAAAACATAGCACTCATGAAAGCAACACGGCGAGGGGCCCAACGATTCAATGTAGTGTTCACACGCCATATAAACATAACCGCATCCATCTCCTAAAAATTTACAATGAAAGTTAAGTAATATAGCATATAAGAAGTATTAGGAAGATAAATTCACTAAAGGTTAGTACAAGATTCATTACCTCGTTTCCAAGCCATTTTCCAGCACTTACTACTCTTGTAGCTACAGACAAATTAAAGCATGTAGGACCAATTGTTAAAGGTATAGGCTTTAATGCCCATTCCGTGAATCCTTTCCATGACTCTTCGGAGATATAATAAAGTGACGCCTGCGGAGAAGCATCTTCTGGCAATGGTGAATCGCTAAGCTGAAGTCCATGACCTTTTCTTTCGCACCATTTCTCCCACTGTGACGGCGGTGGAGCTGTATTCATCTCTGTCTTTTCTTTCTTTACTGGATTATCCACTGAACCTCGGACCGAAGTCATTGGAGTCCACCAGTCTTCTTCTTTTTTGTCCTGAGATGGATCAAAGCCTGGCACATACGACGTCTGAGAAAGCCCTTCAACCCCTTGCGTACCTATCCCGCGACCCATATCATCTGCTTCACTATAATTCACATCGAATGTAGTCTCGGAACCATCCTGTTATGTCACGACAAATAAGCAATAATTGAGACACCAAAATACATTATCATTACATAATTATTTTACATAAAAGTTCCAGACCCTTACATTAGTTCAAACAAGACACTTACAAACCAAGGACACTTACACACCAAGCACACATACAAACCGAGACCTTATAAAGTACAAAAAAATTCAGGCCGATAACTTAGATGCCAATAAAACAAACAGATACGCAAACCACGAACTTACACAAGACAAAATAACATTGAAGAGGATGGTGAAGACTAGTGTTTGTTTACCCCGCGTGTGGACCTCCTCAACGGTGCCTGGCTCGTCGATGGCTTTGTCGGTGAAGGCTCTCCAAGCTCAACTTCAACGCTGGCTTCCTTACGTGATTGTTTAAGCTCTGTCCGCATCTGCTCAAATGTCTCGGCCATCTGTTTCTGTATCCTTTGTTCCATTCCAGAGAAGTTGTGCTCAAACAACTGTGTCATAAAAGCCTTCATGTCTTCATTAATGCTTTCTCTTCTCCATACCACGATCGGAAAGCCTCTTTTTACCCCTTTTTGATCTAGAACCAACGTTTTTTGATCCTTTCGGAGTCTGAAAGTCGTCATCACTCTCGGCTGCTTCAACATTCACGCTTGCTTCATCATTCACAGCTGATTCGTCATCGAGAGATA
>NC_027751.1:35611242-35643863 GCF_000695525.1 Brassica oleracea var. oleracea
TAGTGTTTTTTTTTAATTTTAATAGATTTTACTTTTAACATTAAACCGACTTTTTTTTTAATTTTTATAGATTTTAATTTTAACATTAAAACGAAAATTATTATAATTTATAATTTAAATTCAACATAATTGGTAAATTAAGGGTACTTTGGTATTTTACAAGATCTAAAATCCTATTTTCCTAAAATATCTTCTAGAAATCCTAATGTGACAAATTCAAGTTCAAAGTGTCCTATTTATCCAATTTACATTTGTTTTTTTCTAGTTCAGAAAAATATTATTTTAGACTTTGAAGAAAAAGATCAATTCAATAAAAAAAAATAAATATCCACAATTTCCCGCTCATTGAAAATTTTGAAAGCTTGAAATAACCCTATAGATCTCTAAAGTCTCACATAACTTTTTTTCTTTTAATTAAGAAAAGAAAACTCTCATATTCACAAGAGCGTTCATTCGAGAATTCAAATTTCTCTGTGAACATGGGCGAAGAATCTGGAACCGCTTCCGCTTCCGCTTCAGCAGATTTCCATCTCCTCCACAAGATCGCCAAGATCCTGAACGACACTCGCACTTCGTACGCCACTCATAACCGGAAGCTCAAGGAGCTAGCCTCCCTACGATCCAAACTATCTCCCTCCGGTTCCGACGACGAGTCGCCTCCTCTCCGTCGATTCTCCTCGGTGTTTTTCAAAACCCTAACCCCTCTTTTCGCAGCGGCGCAACGGAGAACCGCGGCAGCAGAGCGCATCGTGCGCTTCGTGGCGGAATTCGCTTGCCTTGGTACCAATTCGGATGGTGGCGATTCCGATTGCGACGAGTTTCTCGATGAGTTCCTCAGGTTTTTGATTCCTGGCTCTGTTGCTGCGAACCGAAACGCTAGGTTCAGGGCGTGCCAGATCATCTCCGAGGTATTAATTAAAGGTTCTTTCTCCTCTAATTGAGAAAATGTTATTTTGAATTAAAATCAAAAGATTCTCCACGTGTTGTATTTGCCATTGAATGAATTGGAGTTTAATTCAACTTTGAAATAGAAAAGTTATGGACTTTGGATTTGCTTTGTGATTCTTATGGCAGATAATATTGAGGCTGCCAGATGACGTGGAAGTGGGGGATGAGCTGTGGGACGATGTAATAGACTGTATGATGGTGCGTGTGCGGGACAAAGTCCCTGTCATCCGTACCTTTGCTGTCAGGTCTCTTTCACGTTTTGTGAACGATCCTGATAATACTGACATTCTTGATTTGCTCCTTGAGGTCCTTCCTCTCGAACAGAATCCCGTAAAAGTTTCTACCTTGTTCCATTTCTATTTCTTCTTTGCTATCATCAAAGTCTTATTATATTGCTAATGTTTCCATTCAGGAGGTACGCAAAACAATTGTTCTATCACTGCCTCCTTCAAATGCGACCACCCAAGCAATCATTGATTGCACCCTCGATGTTAACGAATCAGTACGCAAAGCAGCTTACTCTGTTCTCGCTAATAAAGTTCCTCTTCAGAGTCTAAGGTGAATTTTGGGCTTAGAGCTTTTTCGAAGATGAGTTCTATGCTTTCGTTTTTCAGTAACAACTGTTCTACACTTAGCCTTATTGACAAAGGTTATATTTCTTTTATTTCCCTGCTTTAGCATCAAGCTTAGGACAACAATTCTGGAAAGAGGGCTTGCTGATCGCGCTGTAAATGTTTCAAAGGAGTGTTTGAAGCTAATGAAAGATCAGTGGCTGTCAAACTCTTGTCAAGGAGATCCTATCGAATTTCTTAAGTACCTCGATGTTGAAACCTATGAATCTGTTGCAGAATCAGCTTTGGAGGTTCTGTTAAGTGAAGGACTGATAATGCCGAGCGATGATAAAAGCATCCAGCAGTACATATCGTCAGCTGATGGTGAAGCTAGAGGTCTGTTGAAGTCTGGACTATATATGTGTAATTTGCTTTTTCTGCATTACCTTATATTTCTTATACACGTGTTAGATGAGAGTACATGTTCTACGCCCAGCATCCAACTTATGGAGCCGGAGATTGCTCTTTACTGGAGGGTTATATGCAGGAACTTGCACAAAAGCGCTCAAGTAAGTTTTCAGCGCACTAGCTACTCATTACTGAGGTTAGGTATTCTTATGCTTCAAATAAGATTTTTGTGAAGCTACAAATTCTGAAAATATACTATTTAGCTTCAGTGAATGATAATGTGCTTAAAATGGATTTTCAGATACATCGTAAGATCTCAAACAAAACAAAAAGTTAAAAGAAATCAATACTATCATAACAATAAAACATCTTTTGTCAGTTTGCTTCACCTTTCCTTAAACGCAGATATGTCCTCTAGGATGTGCATGAGCTTACTCAAAATCCTCTTAGAATATATATAGTCTACTAGCTAGCATTTGATATATTATTGGTTGTTCGTGTGATGATTTATATTCTCCGATTGTTGGTTTTATATGCGGGACACACTAATGATGATGAGATGTTACACAGGCAAAGGGTTCTGATGCTGCTACTGCGATGGGAGCTGAGGCAGCAGTTTACGCAGCCGAAGCTTCAGATGCTAATGATTTGCTGGAAAGAATTCTTCCTGCATCAGTTTCTGATTATGTTGTTCTAGTTAAAGCTCATATAGAAGCTGGTGAGTCCAGATAAATTTTTAATACCAAAACTTAGCTGTTTTTGTCTGGGAGTTAGTTACCTTCTGCTTACATATAACTTTCAGGACCGAATCATCACTTTGCTTCGCGGCAACTATTATTGCTGGGCACAATGCTTGATTTCTCTGACGCTATGCTCCACAAGACTGCAAGTTCATTTGTCCAGGAGCTGCTCCATAGACCTTTTGAGCAAGAATTAGATGAAGATGGCAACAGTATTGTAATTGGAGACGGTATAAACCTCGGTGGTGATAAAGATTGGGCTGATGCAGTGTCCAAATTAGCTAAGAAAGTCCATTCTGCCCCTGGAGAATATGAACAACTTATGCTTGTTGTTGTTGAAGAACTAGCCAGACCTTGTAGGGAAAGGACTGCGGATTTCCTGCAGTGGATGCACATGCTTTCTCTGACAAGTCTTCTCTTGGAAAATGGGGAATCTTTACATTCACTGCGAGAGAAGGCTATTGAACCAGAAGAGATATTGCATGCTTTGTTGCTTCCAGGGGTATGTTTTCTACTCCTCTGTTTACATTACAGAACCTGGTCATCATTTTGTCACTGTCCAGCTTTCTTGGACACTGCACAAACAAATACTCTTTCTGATATGATTCGTTTAATGCAGGCAAAACACACTCACTTGGATGTGCAAAGGATTGCAATAAAGTGCCTCGGTCTGTTTGGTTTGTTAGAAAAGAAACCTAGCGAAGAGCTAGTAAGGCAGCTACGGGTAGCTTTTTGTAGAAGCCCTCCTCCGATTAGTATTATGGCTTCCAAAGCACTAGTGGATCTTGGGATGTGGCATAGCCCAGCCGAAGTTGATAAGGCAATGGGACAAGATATCTTGTCACAATTTGAGGACGAGAACATTGATTTTGTACCTGTCGACTTGTCCAATGCCGAAGAAGATTTAAACTTTAAGATGCTCGATCTGTTGTATGCTGGACTTGAAAGCGAGGACTGGAGAGCATACACAGAGAGCACTGAGAATGAGTCGGTTAAAGCAACTGTCGGGGAGGGATTTGCGAAACTTCTTCTTCTAGGAGAGAAGTTTCCAAACTTGCCTGCATCTTTATATCCTTTTGTTTTGGTCAAGCTGATTTCATTATACTTCAGCGAGGAATCAAAGGAACAACTCAGGTATAGGGATCCCGTTTTGTTCGATTGATAACTTTTGTCATCAGAATATCCACTAATGATTTGCTCTGCTTAATTATTGTCCAGGTTCAAACAGTGTTTATCTGTCTTCTTCGAGCACTACGCTTCCCTCTCGGAAAAGCATAAGGTAACAAAGATCATGATATGTCCTTAAGAAAGAGGTTTCATGGCGTGTTTGTTCATATGTTGATTAGTTTTATATAGTTGTCAGCTTAATTATTTGGCATGTGATGTAGGGATACGTGTCAAAGGCTTTTGTGCCTCTCATACGTTCAATGTGGCCTGGGATTGATAATGGAAACTCTAAAAACTCTTCATACGTCGTATCAAATCAACGCAAGCGTGCCGTTCAAGCATCTAGATTTATTGTGCAGATGATGCAAACCCCACTATACAAATCACCAGACTCACTAGAAGAATCTATCCAGCCTCCACTAGACCGTACAGAAGAAGGGTTAGCCATACGCATAGTCATCGAGGTTAGTTATATTCCTTTGATGGGTAGAATCTCTTTTCCCGTCATAGTTGGCTAAGAAGTCCCCTTTGATAATATTGTTTCCTACAGATGGTGAGCTTCAAGGCAAAGAAGACTGCAGCCGAGAAGGCATATGTTTTAGCACTGTGCAAAACTCTCGTGCTGCTCAATCTAAAATCATCAGAACAAAATGTAATAAGATTGATCAAAATTTTTTTAAGCCGAGTCGCGGACTCTGCATACTCAGAGAAGGACCTTCTCAAGGAAGTGAAACTGGTGCTTGAACATCTAAAATCTTTGGATGATAATCCAAGCGAGGAGCTTTCACAAGATGAAGCAAAGTCCATCTTCGGTACGTTGATCTTTTGCTTTTGTACATTATACTTTGACTTCACCGTTTGCACAGGGTCCACCAAGAAATTAACAAAATTTGGTTAGAATTTAAGGTCCATTTTTATAGAATTAGGGTCCTAGTTTTGCAAATTATTTTTATTACTCTTGAAAATTTAGAATTTGCACAAGGTCCACCAAAAACTTGAGCTGGGAGCTGGATAGTTAGAAGTGATATAGTCTCTCTTTGATTGTTGGTTTCTTTCTAATGGTTATTTACAGAATCACTAGGAGTAAATTACGACATGGACATCACTGCACCTGTAACAGTACCACAGACACCTGCTCCATGCTCAACAAGACCTGCTCCTTCAAGAAGACGAGTAAGAAGGATTGAAGAATCCTCTGATGAAGAAGATGAAGAAGAAACATCTCCTCCACCTTCTGCTCCTAATACTTTGATGACCCGGTCACATAGGGCAAGTAAAACTGCTGCTTTAGCCAAAATAATGGCAAGCAAAGTGAAAAAGAGAGATACAGATGAGGTAATTGAGGAAGAAGAAGGTTCGTCTGATGTTACGGCAGAGGATTCAGATGAATCTGATGAATGAGAATAGAGGTTGTTTGTACGTCTGTTACCAAAGTATATTTTGGTTTCTTAAGTTTATGTGTATTTTGGGTATAGCATCAATGCTTGTTATGTGTTAGTTGTGTCAAATCCGTTGCTTGTTATGTACGAGTTTTAGTTAAGTTTGCAAATCTCGGATTTGTTATGATCGTAACTTTGATTTTTGAACTCTCCGTATCTTCTCCTTTTTTGCTTAACAAGTACCATGTGGAGATGTAAGTCACATGTGGGCTCTTCCACACTATGAAGTATTAAGCATGGACTACCAAGTTACAACATGTATCTTTTTTTTTTTGGAACTCTACAACATGTATCTACTAATACTATTCTTCACTTCCTCTCCCCGAGCATAACTGTCTCTTCTCTTCTTTATTTTTAATACAAGTGGTTGCAGTCAGCTCAACACCAGCTCTTGAGATATCTTACTCATCAGAAAGATAAAGAAAATAGAAAATCTAAAAGCTTGTAAGAAAACAATGATTGATGAAACAAGAAACGGTAAGGAAATAAACTGAAGTATCAGGAAAATGGTAAGGGAAAAGGAAAAAAAAACTGTGAAATCAGGAAACAACACCATTTTACTTAATTTTGTGGGACTGCGAAAATCTTAATTGAAAATCACAAACGGAATGGTAAATAAACGATATAATAAAATATGAACATGTTTGAGAAATCGTTAAAGAAAACACGAATTCACGAAATCGAGATTTGATCTATTTCCTTAACTCAATAAATCACCCATAATGTGTAACGGTTCTATGTGATTTCTAAATCTCATGATACAACCGTGACGAGATTGTTTTGTAACACTAAAAAACAGAATATGTAAACTGTAACTACTACGAATACTCTCGCGAGTTACTAGGTAGACGATTAGGGTTTTTGCTGAAACTTTCTAATTGCATTTATGCGTATGGAGTTATGAAGAGGGTAGTTGCTTTATGTGAAGGAAGATTGATCTTCAAACTAAGAATAACGATAAAAGAAATAATATTCTGGAAATATTTATGTTTATCATGCGAGATGAGGTTAAAAAATATTCCAATAATTATCTGGAAGTATTTTAAAATGATCTTGACATAATCTAAAACGTTCAAATTTATCGAGATATTTTAGACGTAATCTGTTAAGATTTATTAGGAAAGTATGCAAAAATCTTGGTATGAATTTACTCTAAAAAGAACATCTTATTGTGGGCTAAAGCCCACATTCCCTAGTACCCAAGTCCAAGCCTAGCCCGTCCCCGGGACGGTGTCGCGTGTGTGTGTTTGATGTTTACATGACCCCTCTCATTCCTTCTCCATAGTGTGTCCACAAGCTATTGAATTTTGATAAGTGAATGCCATATATATACTACAAAAAATTCTTATCATAAATAATGTGAGACTTTTTAATCTTCCATTTCATTTAACTGAAATATTTTTCATTTAGATCCTAAAAGACATTTCCACATTTCTCTTCACATATTTAAGCAACAATTTTACACAGCACAAAGGCTTATGAAAATTGGATTCCAAAAATTATCCACATGAATATAAATTACTCTAAGCATATGCAGACTCTATTAACTAGAATCTTAACAATAGAATAGACGGACAGACATACTTTCAAGAGTATAAGCAAAAATTAACTACATCTGAGGTGGTAGCGTATTCCATCCTTGAACTACTCATTGTTAGTACTTGTCGGATCTACATTGCAAGAGGTGAATGTGATATCTTGAATCACCCGAAGTTTTCTGTAAACCTATAAGCTTAGTCTTCTTATAGAGTTAAATTCTCTATTATGTTCGTTTTGGCCGTGAAGTTGCATGACAGTCGAGTCGTGAGTGAATTTTGAGAGTATAGCCAGAACTTCATCCTCCTAGAAACTCTCCATTTCACACTCACTAGATAATTGTCATTACTGCATGTCATATACACAAAAAGTATCGTGTCATACTCTATATACATATATATGCAAGTTTATGGCCTTATCTCATCAAAAAGCCATTGCTTTACCTTTTAATATTTGTAGGAACCACTATTGTTCATCCGTGTATCTGAGTAACTCTCAGTGCTTTAGTTAGATTCTGCTTAACTTAGTTGCCTTTTGACCTAACATTTTGGGATCTCCAGTCACGTTGGTGGGGTTTCAATCAAACATATTCTTAGTCATATGTAATAAACTCAGCCCCTTAGATGAATTCAATACTTGATCTCTTAGCAAAACTTTGGTAAACGGGTTCGCAAGGTTGTCAGCTGACTGAATGTAATCCACATATATAACACCGGTTGATATCAAGTGTCTAATGGTCTTATGTCATCGTCTGATGTGATGCTATTTACCATTATATAGAGTATTCAATACCCGAGCTATAGCCGATTGACTAGCACAATGTATGCATAGAGCTGAGACTGGTTTCTCCCACATTAAAATATCTTCCAAGAAATTACGAAATCATTATGCTTCGTTTGCTGGTTTTTCTAAAGCGATGAACTCAGATTCCATAGTAGATCTGGCCAATAAAGTTTGTTTGGAAGATTTCTAAGATATTACTGCACCTCCAAGCGTAAAAACATATCCAATTGTGTATTTAGAGTTCTTTGAGTTTGATAGCCAGTTTGCATCACTGTATCCTTCCAAGACTGCTGGTTTTTACCCTAGTTCAGCCCATAACTTTTGGTGTATCGTAAATAATTTAATACTCTTATTATGACCAGGGGCGGAAGGAGTGTATGACGTACGGACGCATGTGCCCCCAACTAATTTTTAAATTTTCTTTGACAAATGCTATAAATACATATAAGTGCCTCCAACTCAAATGAAAATAGAATGAATATTTTTTGTGCCCCCTATTAAATGTACTTACGTATCCCCCCTTGTTTATGGCTTTCTAGTTTGTGACCTGGATTACTTGTGTAGAGACATAATACGTTGATTGCATGTGCTAGATCGGGTCTTTTACAGTTGGTTAAGTACATCAGACTTCCAATTATTTGTGCATACACCACTTGTGACACTGCCTCGTCTGAGTTCTTGGTCAAGTGCATTATAGTGTCAAGAGTTTTTGCAGTTCCACTAGAGTAGATCTTAAATTTCTCGAGTATCTTTTCAGCATCCACAAGACCCATGTATTTCATGTCGAACTTACCATTAAGCATGTTCTTGATTTGTTGAATGATATCCTTATTGCTGCCGATAACATGTCATCTACGTACAAGTAAAATAAAATATCCACTAGGAGTACTTTTTAAGTAAATGTATTTATCATATTAATTGATGCTGAAACCATTTGACATCATCACATTATCAATCTTTTCATGCTATTATTTTGGAGCTTGCTTCAGGCCATACACCAACGTCACAAGCCTCCAAAATTTGTGTTTTTCACCCGAAATCACGAAACTTTTAGGTTGTTTCATGTATATCTCCTCTTCTAAATCTCCATTCAGAAAGGCAGTTTTATCATCCGTTTGATGTATTTCTAAGTCTCTTAATGCTGCAACTGCAATCAGAATTCTGATTGAAGTTATTCTCGTCACTGTAGAACAAGTGTCAAAGAAATCTAGACCTTCTTTTTGTCTGAATCATTACACCACAAGTTTGGCCTTGTGCTTATCAACTCAGCCATCACTTTTCAACTTGGTTTTAAACAGCCATCTAGAACCTAGCTAGTGTTTTAAACCTTGAAGTAAATCAACTATCACATATGTATGGTTTTGCAGTATTTAATCAAATTTAACTATTGACTTCTTCTTATTTGAATGTCCTCCAGCCCTACAGACTTGGACACATGCGGCAACACCAACTCCACCGATGCTATTTCCAAGTGTGAGTCATTTTACAAATATGGACTATCTATTATGGCGGAAGAACGAGATTGACGATCAGAATTGGATAGAGATCCTTACCCTTGGATTATATGGTACATCTGGAAAGGGAAGAACGACAAACTCTTTAGAGGGATACACATGGACCATTTGGAAACTGTCCGACATGCTGAATCAGAATGTCATGCTTGGTTTGAAGCAAAACAAAAACAGGAAATAATGGTGGAGGTACATGCGCCAGAACAACATACAACCTCTAAGAGGTGTATGATTGATGGATCCTGGACTCATGACGCACTCTTCGGTGGTTATGGATGGACTTGGACAAATGCAAGAGGTGGGATACAACTGTTAGGGGCAAGAAACCAAACTCGAAGAATTTCACTCCTCCATTCGGAGCTAGAAGCTTTGTCATGGGCAGTGGAGGGCATGTTATATCATTCGACATGTCAATCTTTTGGAACTGATTGCAAGGACTTGATCTCAATGATACAAGACCCAAAAGCATGGCCGAACTTTTCTACGGAGCCGAAGGAGTTGTTCAAGTTGAAGGATTGATTCACGGAATTCTCGATAGTTTTCTTTCCTCGATCCCATATTAGATCGTCTGATTGATTAGCTAAGATAGCGAGATCATTTCATAGGGAATTGTATTTCATTGGTTGTTTGGTTCGGTCTGGTTTCTCAGATCACCTCAAGTTTTTAAAATAGAATAACCGTTTTGAAATAAAAAAAAAAAGACTATTGACTTCTTCTTCCCAGAAGTCTGCGTCAAGGTTAGATATGGCTTTTTCATAAGATTTCGACTCATTATCAGCGAGATATACAATCATAAAATCTTTACTAAAGGACTTTTCCTTACGAGCTCAGTTACTTCGTCTTGATTCATTTTCAAAATCTTTTGCTTCAACTACATAAGTTCCAAAAATACTTGCCTCATCAACGAAGGTATTCACATCTATTTCAGCAAGAGTGCGTTGAGGGTATTTTTTTTTTATCTTTATACAGAAACATATCTTCTAAAAATGATGCATTT
The DNA here is from genome assembly GCF_000695525.1 of Brassica oleracea var. oleracea. Lineage (NCBI taxonomy): Eukaryota > Viridiplantae > Streptophyta > Magnoliopsida > Brassicales > Brassicaceae > Brassica > Brassica oleracea. The sequence continues at coordinate 35,621,323 of NC_027751.1, forward strand.
TTGGATTCCATGATCGTATTTATAAGGATGTCTGGTATATCTGATATAATTATCAGGAACCAATAATAACTACTATTGTGTGCATAACAAATGAATAAAGCATCCACGGTTTTAGGTCTAATTGTGACCCTTTTAATATGTGGAACTACGACTTTTGCCAAACACCCCACACTTTGAGGTATTTTTACGAAGGTATGTTACCTTTCCAAAGTTCATATGGTGTTTTGTTTGTTACATTATGAGGTATTTTTGAAGATATAGTTTGTGATTAGCAACGCAACCCCACAGATTATGAGCTAGCCCATGTTCCTGCAACATTTAGAAGCTTCAACGACATAAGCAACTGGATTTTTATTCATTGAAACTTTGGAATTAGGTAAAACTGTTTCTAATAAAAACACCACTCTTTCTGAGGATCAGCTGGTCGGATTCAGAGTTGATTCCAAAACCGTGCTTACTCATGAGTGATCTAGAGATCAGATGGTTCCTCATGTCTAGAACATGCATGCTTCACGTTGGTGAGTGTAAATTGCATGCCTGAAGTCAGCTTCACACAACTTTTCCAGTTTCTTCAATCTTGGACTAAATGTTATTCCCATCTTCACTTGATCATCAGTTTTGCTCTTCTGATAGGTACTGGACATATGTATGTAGTAGTACTTTTGTTGTACCACAATTCTTTGGGGTTATTTTCAACCATGTTTCTTCTGTGACCAAAGCACACAGATCAACTTCAATTAGGTTTGCCTGATTTTTTCCCATAATTTTTCTTCGACATTCTGAGGAGCTATGACCTATCTTGCCACAATAGTTTCACTTCCTAGTGAATTTAATGTTTGTGGATGGTTGAGCTTGTTTCTTTAAGCTCGTGGGTGCTTGCTGAGCAAGCTTATTCGGCCAGATTTTTTAGAATCTTGCATTTCCTTCTAATATTCTTGTACTCTGTGACATTAATATCGTGAGTATGAATTGGCTCTTTTCACGTTTCAGTAAGTCATTCTGAAGTATGGTAATCATATTTGCTACTTGAAAGTCTTTTGCTTATAAACAAGATAATTTTTAAGTTCGCCAAACTTGTATGAAGCTTCTCAATGAAGCAATCCACTATAAACGTTTCACATAGCTTCATTCATTCTTTATCGATCTCTTTATATATCAATTGTAACTCATGCACTTGATCTATGATAAGTCATGAATTAACCATCACAAATTTGAAATGTTTTCTTGTGGTTAATATTATGCATTAAAGAATTTTTTTTAGAGCATTCCACACATGTTTGGAAGGCCTCATTGTAAATATTAAACAGTTAGTTCACCAAATGATTTGAAATAAGGCAAATGAAATATATATATACTAGTATTATCTCCTGTGCTAAAGCACGGGTTACTTTCATTATTTTCAAAATTATCTGATCATAAGTTATAATGATTCAAAGCATAAAAATAAAATTTTATTTTAGTCATATTTTCTAAACCTAGATAACACATGTAAAACGTGATTAAATATCTTCACTGAATATTTACTTGCACCCATTTTCATATTAAAATATGTTTCTCATATAAATTTCATTGATAGATTAGTAAATTAGTGATGTTGAAAAAGATAGTAAAATCAACAAACTATAAATAAGTATATACATATGTTTCCCATACAGTTTCACATTTGTCCTAATACAAATTAACCGCGCTCTGTTTTTCTAGTTTTCTTCTAAATTTTTTAAAAATGTCTACAAAGCTCCATCTATCTAAACATATTTTAGATAATTACAATTTTAAATGTAATCTGTTTACCTCTTTCACAGGAATAACGTCACGCTGGGAATCAAATAACTTCATGCTTCTAACAGTAATATCCTTTGAAACAAATCTCTGGTTTTCATTCTTTTGTTAAAATAGAATATAAAATAGAAGTAAACTATGATATCAGCTTGAATCATGTAGAAAGAATCATAGAAAGTTGTTTTTAAATGATCGATTTGAATAAAGATATTTGCTATACTCACAACCCATATCAAAAGACAAAGAAAGTGAAACTATTGAGAAGAATCAAAAAAGAAGAATCGAAAGATAAAAAATAGTTAGCTGAACACTATAAAAGATATGACGTGGTCTTGCCCTGATTTATGAATGGATGACAAAAAAAAAAAAAAAAAAAGCTGAACACTATATGTGAGATGGGCAGTTGGTATCGGGAGTTACTGAATTCATGGAACGTGTGATGATAGCAATTTGTGAAAAAACAGTGAGTTAATAATTTTGCAATTACATAGATATTTGAAATCAAAGAATTTGGTCTAATTTTTTTTTTTGTAAAAACAAATACACATGTCAAAATCTTATTGCTTAAGCGACTTGTGCTTTAGTATATAAGATATATATATATATATTGTTTTTCTAAAAATTACTTTTGTGTTTAACTACGAGTTTTAAGTTATTTAGCAAAAGTAACTAATAGTAATTATTATTATTAACTATAAACTCCACTCGTCTTTAACTTCAATATTTAAAGTTTTTACCGGCACTATTTTGATTTTGTGATATAACTTTTCATGCTAAAAATGCTAAATAAATGACTGCAAGTATAAACCTTTTATAGTTTATTTGAATTTTGTCTGGAATTTAGAATAACATTTTTTTTTTTGCAGCAAACGGCTATTTTATTATTCAAATTTAAGCTTAATTTGTAAAATGAAGAAATTAAATAGGATTAAATAAAGTGGTACAAGACTTCCTTCGAGAGCAAGCAATGAATATCCTAAAAAGATGAAGTGGAAACTCGATGAGTGCGATGTTACAGTTGGAGAGCCGTGTCTTCGTTCGAAAAAGGTTTCGTCTTTCTTTGCAATTCTAATTTGTAAATGTAAAAAAAAACTGCGGATTCTCTTATGAACACTGATTAAAAAGCTCTCTGGATCACCCACCTACCCTAGTCCCTTTGAGAATTATCAGCACAAAAGAAAGAAAGAGAATATTCAGCTTTTCAATTTGACATGATTGTATGAAAGATTAATCATAATTATTATTTTTCAATTAGAGAACAATAGGGTTGGCTCATTAATTTGATCAAGATAGGAAGCAAAAAAAAAAAATGTAATGATTGTTGTTTCAGGGTAATTTACTTTTTGAAGGATGTGAATTTTGATGTTATTTTAGGTTAGATTAAACTAAAATATAAGTTTAATCCCAGCTAAAAATAGAAATATCATATATTAATATAATCGATTACAAGTTTACAACTGCACGTCCAATTACAAAACTATAAATTATATGTAATACAAAAGTAACCATAATCATGAAAGCAACCAATTGATAGCAAAATTCACGTTCAATTGGTTTTAGTAAATTTTACCCCTTTAGGGGATGACTGGTTTCACCCGCAAACACAGCGGTTTGTAACGGTTGTTGGTGGTTTGCAACAATCACTCAAACCACTCTAAACCGTTTCAAACCGCTGTAAACCGGTTCAAACTGCTCTAAACCTCATAAATTCAAAAGTTAGTTTCAGCTAGCGTTTGCGGTTGCGGGTAAGTAAATTTTTTTTAGTAATATAAATACAAAAATAAAAACATTCAATAAAACTTTTAAAATTGAAATTATAAAAATACTAAAATATATCTATTATATTTTAATTAATATTATAAAATTTTATAATAAAATAATTTCTATAAATTAAAAATAAAATAAAATTATAACTTTCTTAATATAAATTTTATATTTGTTATAATTTTATGATTTTTGATATTTTATAATTATATTAATTGTAAATATTATTAATTTATTATTTAGCCGATATTACATTTAATAGTTAACCAGTCATAAGTATCTTGCAAATACACTAATTTTTAACCGCAACATTAGTCGTACAAATCTCTTAAAACCGCTAGAAACCGCAACCACCAATATCCGCAAATTCCCACAACCGCAACCGCTGCGTTTGAACCAGTCAGGCCTTTAGTCGAACTTTACTTAGTGAACTAATTATCTTTCGGACTCGAATGTTGATTATTTGAAATTATTAAAAAAAAATTTGAAAAAGATTTTATTTGAAATTATTGTCTCAACATTTGGACGCCTTTAAAGTTACATTTAATTTTTAGATACATTGTGATATATTAAATCATATAAAGCAAGCACATAACAATGATAATTACTGAAATTAGGAAAACTATTACTTTGGGAAAAGCTTAATTTAAAGCTTCGTTAGTCAAGCTACACAAGTATATAAAACTAAGCCAGCCACATCTTAGTGCTGAAATATAATTAAACCTTTCATTTTTTTTTCTCATAACTACGTCCGGAACATCATGGCCCAATGGTAAGGACGGACTCCTTCCTGCACCCAGGTCGAGTTCGAACCCTGCCGGAGGGAACTACCTCATGATGTCTCTGAACACCCCACACGGATATGGATCCATGCTTTAGGACCCATTTGCATACCCGGAGAAAAGGTCTATCCGTGGACTGCACCTCCCCTTAGAAATTAGTCTGGGCCCTTCCATACACCCGGGATACCCCCAGGTTAAAAAAAAAAAAAAAAACTACCTTATACACTTTAACTATGATTTTATGCGCCTCACTAATTAGCTGGTTTTGAGATCACATCGATCCTCTAACATTTATCGATAGTTTGATTATAAGCTCAACTACTGCAGATTGTGGAATTAATTAAACAAAAGACTAAATATTACTTAACAAAATATTCAAATATATTGGGTAGTTGTTCTTTCGGAAATAAATATCGACTAATAGTAAAATCCATTTTAATTAAATAGACCAGATCACTGATTAATATATAATACTCCTTCCGTTTCAGTTAATTGTCGTTCAGGAGTAAAATTTTTGTTTCAAAATTAGTGTTGTTTTATAATTTCAATGCAAAATTTATTGATTTTTTATTCTACTATGTTTTTCTATTGGTTGAAATGTGATTATATGTATTGGTAATTACGTTTTTATTTAGAAATATGTAAAATTAAATTTTTTTTAATTTGTGTGTCGAAATATAAAGCGACAATTAAAATAAAACGGAGGGAGTATCATCTAACAGGAGGATTTTAATGAGCCTTTTGTAATTAAAATTAAAACAAAATATTAAAAGAGAGGAGAGGGACTGCTTATAATTTCTTAATAGGAGATTTAAAGATAAACTCATGATCCAAATACTGATTTTGTAGTGGCTGAGATTTAAATAAATATGAAATTTTAATTAGTTAGTTAATTAATTAAATTGTTTCAAATAAAGTTAGTTAATTAAATTTTATAATATGCGTTGGGGCTGCTCTAATTCACTGAGGTTTAGTGAATTTCTTATTGTTTTCGCGCATTAAGCTCAGGAATACATTTATTTGCTAATATGATGGCCGGTTATAGTTTAGTAAAGTTTAGAAATAACCCAAAATATTGAATAGTTTAGTACAGTTGGAGTTTTCTTATTATGATATCAATTATAACCATGATAAAACTTGGCTATTTACATTTACTAAACTCCCCAAAATAATAGTAACACCTCATTATTACATAACACATACATGTCAATTAGGGCCGAATCCCGCAGCCCGAGTCCGTCCAGTCCTAAAAATTACCGGGTTTGAGCTTAGTTTTATAAGCTCAAAAAAAATTGGGTCTATCGGACAAAGCCCATTTGGGCTTTGGGTTTTTTGGTCCTAAACCTGTTTGGGCTAGGGCCGGTCCGAAAACCCCAAATTTTATACTTTAGCTTAAATATTATCGTTCTTGCAATCAAAACCATTATTAGTATTGACATATAATTTTAATATTTTAATCCAAACTCTAATAAAGCAAATACAAAATTTGTTAATGCACTTATTGTTTGATCATCACAAGTATCTCATTTTAAATTTTGCAAATGTAATTTCTTCTTTCATGTACATCATGTTTTTTTTTCATTTGTATGAAACGTTTGACCATGTTTATCATAAATTTTATTCTTTTATATGTTTAGTTATAATTTATATTTGATTATTTAAATTTTTTTAAGTTTGGTTTGTTTATAATATGTTTTTAAAGCATACGAAAAAGTAAAACATTTTTGATAAAGAATAAAAATTTGAACTCACTTTATATTTTAAAACAAAAAAATGAAACTTTTTTTAATGAAAAATCACATGTATCAAACGACAGAAGTAACAATGACAAATTATTTTTCGAAAATCAAAAATAAACCCGAAAAGCCCTATAACCCTATAAGAGCTGGGCCGGGCTTTGAATTTTAAGCCAAAATATTTTTGGACTGGACCGGGCTGGGCTCAAATATTTACGGGCTTAACGAATTTGGACCGCACCGGACCAGCCCGAGTTGACACTCCTAATTACATATTCATAATACATTAAAGCTCTATAACACAGCCTTTTGGCCCTTTTCTTTTCCAAGTTAAAAAAAAAAATAAACACAGTTTTTTTTTGCAACTTAAACACAGTTTTTCTCCTTACTTTTTTTACTAGACTTCCTTTTTTTGATAAAATATTGTACATAATTCTGACGAAATAGCGCGGTATCAGAAAATTCCGCATTACTTTATGTCTTAGGGTACAAATGGTAAAAACAGTTCAAGCAGTGCAGATCAAGCATATCAACCGGAATAAGTGCAGATCAAGCATGACAAGTGCAGATCAAACGAGACAAATGCAGAACAATCGGATCAAAAATATAAAATAATTTATTATAAATTATGAATAGAAAAAGCAGTTTAAAACAACAAATTATATATTAAAACAATAAAAATTACACCAAATATTAAAATAAATATCTCAGACGTTGTAGAATCGGCTAATGCTTGTAAAACTATAATATACTTGTACTTGTTCTATTTTCATTCTAGTTGATCAAGTTTTTCTTTAGAGAACGTTAATATTAAATTCTTGGTTGAACTTATCACTGAAAAACTTTTTTTTTTTTTTTTACAAGTGGATGTAGTATTTTTAAAATGGTAATTGGTCATGAAAATTAGTTGATCATACAACTTAATAAATACTAATTCTCGGTTAAGTGTCCATTTAAAATTGTCTTCTCTCAATAGATTTACAAAATTTTAATCATTTACCTATATATTAACTATTTTAAAACATAAAAAAATATCAACTACTTATCCGATTTATGTAGGAAGATTTATATCTTCTTCTTTGAAAAATGTTGTGTGTTTATCGGTAATTTGACGTCATGCTTATAATTTTAAAATGACACCAATAGTATTAGTGTGAGCTATATAGTTTGAACTAATAATCGTACACTATTTAGAAAATCAGATATATTTTAAGTTAATTGTTTGTAACAAAATTATTTATTGGCCAAATAAAAAAAAAAAAAACAGATCAACACCATCAAATGTTAACGGCGAGATCTCCCGCTTTTTCCACGAAAAACCAAAAATATTGAACTGCTTTTAAAAACAGAAAAAAGTGAATGGCGTTTGAAAAGCAATTCTCCCACAAGTGTTGACGATCTGCCTTTCTCTCGCTCTCCCATTCGTAACCTTAGTCACTTCGTGTATAAATAAGTATCAATTTTCAATGCTAATATCTTTCTCTCCTTTTTCTTTAATACCAATGGCATCACTAAGGAACACTCTCCCACTCTTCTTATGTCTCCTCGCCGCAACCGGTCCTTTGCCCTGCCCCGCCACCTCCGCCACAGACACTTTCGTCTACGGTGGCTGCTCCCAGCAAAAATTCTCTCCCGCATCTCCTTATGAGTCAAACCTCAACTCGCTTCTAACTTCTCTAGTCAACTCAGCTACATACTCTTCCTACAACAACTTCACCATCATGGGCTCTTCCTCTTCAGACACTGCCCGTGGCCTTTTCCAATGCCGTGGTGACCTATCCATGCCCGACTGCGCCACGTGTGTGACACGTGCCGTCTCCCAAGTCGGCCCTCTTTGCCCTTACACCTGCGGTGGGGCCCTCCAGCTAGCCGGTTGCTACATCAAGTACGATAATGTCAGCTTCCTTGGCCAAGAAGACAAGACCGTTGTCCTAAAGAAATGTGGTCCCTCTGAGGGTTACAATACCGAAGGAATCAGCCGGAGAGACGCTGTTCTCACGGAACTACTTGGCGGCGGAGGATATTTTCGGGCCGGAGGGTCCAGTGATGTTCAAGGTATGGGGCAGTGTGTTGGAGATCTAACCGTTTCAGAGTGCCAAGATTGTTTAGGAACGGCCATCGGACGGCTTAAAAACGATTGTGGCACAGCCGTGTTTGGAGACATGTTCTTGACCAAGTGTTACGCAAGATATTCAACTGACGGTGGAAAATACAATGCCAAGTCTCATAACTGTAACTTCTCTTTACTTATTATTATTATTATTATTATCATTATTACTACTACTACTGGTATAAATATAAAAACTTTGTCCCGTTTATCATTGCCATCAAAATCTGAAAGTTTTAACACTCACAAAATTCAGTTCAAAGTTTAGGGATTAAATGATTCTTCTTAAACCTAAATTTCGTCTTGTTTTTATTTTTCTCAGAACTTTTGAATATTTGAACAAAAATTTATTTAATTTTATTTTTATTTTATATAATCTTAAATATTTTATGAAACATACTACATAAAATTTTGGAGGATTTAACTTTTTCTATAAATTAGGTATCCCTAAAACTAACCGGTGTTTTTGCTCTGTAATTTTGGTTTAATAGTAAAAAGGAATCTAACTTTTGAATAAATTAGATAAAACAAACTATGGTGGAGAAAGGACGTTCGCCATCATCATAGGACTACTAGCTGCAGTTGTTCTTCTCATTATCTTCCTTCTTTTCCTAAGAGGCGTTTGCAGTCGCGGAGGTAATCAATTATTTTTTCTTGCCCTTTCCTCAATTTTAATTTTATCTAATTTTCTTTTTTCTTTTATTTTTTTGGAACTCAATCTAATTTCTCTCACAACATAGAAAACACACACAAACATTGTATATTCAAATTTTCCATGCATGGATCTTAGTGGTCAAACTGATTTTATGAATATTATATGTACGTAATATGCTTCAACGTGCACGCATGATGTACTGCATCATAAAATTGTCTTCAAAATAGACGAATCAAACAGTACTGAAGTAAAAAATAATAATATTTTCTCTTTAGGATTCAATTTTCAAAGGGTTAAAATTTTCTATTTAAATTAAAATTTTCAGGTAAATAAATGTCAAGAGCGTGGATCTCAGAAAAGCAAAACTTCAGATGAGATGTATATCGCTTTGGATTCTGTCGACTTTTCATTATTTCTTTTTAATTACTTTTTTCTGCACTATTTTAATTGTTTTATCTCGATTGTTGTTACATAATACTTATGATAATAATTATTTTAATGAAAAGAGAGCCGATAAAAGGAGGTTCTAAGAAATGAATTTTAAAGGGCTTTATGGATATCCAGAAAGATGATTAAAGCAACAAAGTAAAAGGGCATAGAGAAGAGACATGTCTAAAGCAAAAGTGTACGTCGATCTTTATTTGTCAAATGGCATATATTCTCTTATAAGGATGTCTAATTTGATAATATTATTCTCATATATGTTTCCTTCATTCTAGAATCTAACCCTGTTTTGGCGTGGTAAGAGTATTGAAAAATAGAGTTCATTTACATTTTAGTGATGAGAACTATTGCAGATTGATTAAATTTTTAGATTATGATTGATTAAATTACAATACAACTAAAAGTTATTTACATTTTCTTGATAATAGGTTCTAAAGAACTACTCCCTCCCTATCACTTTAGTGGTGTTTACAAAATTTTTTTGTTACAATATAATTGATGTTCTTACTATTCTATATAGAATTTAATAGTAATTGAATTTTGTGATCAACTACAAACTACTGTTTTTTATTGGTTGAACAACTTTCATTTAATGATATTTTTATGTAACCAATGTAAATTATATAAAGAATTATATTTTTTAATCCATGTGCAAAAACTTTAAATCCACTTATATTGATATAGAGGGAGTAAATCTATATTATTAAAATAGAAGTACAAAATAGAAATACCCCTTAGTTTTACTATTTATTTACATTAGAATATCATTGAGATATTTATTGAGCATATATTTAAGTATGCTTGTCTTTTTCTAATTTAAATAATAGATTTAAGCATTTAATATAACAGATTTCCTTAATCAAATCTAAAAAATAGTTTTCCTGATATATTTCGTATTAACATATTAAATATTTTTAATATTTATTAGTGATAAATAATAAAATAAAAAATCACACATCATAATCAATTTATATAACATACAAATAAAATATAAAATAATGTATTCATATGTTATTAGTATAATGCTTTCATAATATAAGTCCAATTAGTTATAAATATTGGATTTGTTTATATGATACATTGTGATATAATAGACGATTAAAATCACAAAATATAATTATTCAAAGTAATAAATAAAATTGTTATGTTTTGAAATGTTAGGTTTTAAAATTGTTACAAATATATATATATATATTTATATATTAGTACAAAGAAATTTTTTTAAGTGAAAGAAAATATTTATACGATCACGGGTCAAACTCTAGAAATAAACAACAACAACGTAAGACTATTTTTCTTTAACAAATTTATTCAATATAAATTATAGTTCCAAATATTTTTATATATTTTATGTATTTATAAATTTATTTTCTTTTTTTAAAGGGATGCTAAGATTTTGGAATTTGAAAAAATTATGACCCACCTCTATATTATTTTAATTAGGGAATTGAAAAATTATATCAGAATATTTTATTAAACTTTTAATTTTAGTTTTTATTATAACTGCAATGATTAATAGGCCCATGATTAATTTTCAATCTAAATTTATGTTGAAATAGTACAAATACATCATTTAATATAAACCAAAAAAACTAAAAACATAAAATAAATATCCGCCCAATTGGGCGAATCAATGTCTAGTTTATCTTAAATTAGGGTCGGCCCGTCTTACGGGCGGAAAGTTAAAAAAAAACTACTTTATATGAATTTACATTAAGTTTATGCATTTTTTTAAAAAAAAATTGTAGATTGAAAACAATATTATAAACAAAAATAAATAATAAAATTCGGAAATCATGTTGTTATTTTTAATAAATATTTTTGGACTGAATTAAAATGACAGTAACTTTCATTATTCTATGAAAAACAATCTAATATAATAAAACTAATGATGTCCGCATATAATTATGCAATGATCTTGTCAGAGAAATATGTTAAAGAAAAACTTATATTATCTAAGCCAAATATGTTCGTGTATCTTTTAATCAAAATGTGATATTTTTCTTCTAATGAAAGTCATACTTCAAATTCCTTGCCACTCTTTAAATTGAATACAATCTATTATTATTATATAAGTTTAGAATTTATTTGATAGTTTTTACTATTAATTTAGAAGTTATTAATAATGTGGAAACTTGCATTATGAATTAACAATATATTTAAGTTAAATGATAATATTGCATGGACGTTTTTTATAGAATCCATGCTCGTACGTAATAAAATGTTTATGCTGCAAATGCGTGTAATTATCTTGTAAAATATATTTTTGCATTGGTGTATTAATATTTTGAAATAGGACCATTTACCGTACAAAGGGAATCGTTCTAAATTTTCAAATATCAGAGTGTTCGTTTATTCAAATAGCTAAGAAGGAGTAATATATAATAATATGTTTGTGCTATTGTATGAAAAAAGAAGAAGTTAGAAACACTATTTATCGTGAAATCATAGACCTTAAAAAATAAATTGATGTAAATGGGTAAAACCAATAATTATAGGAGCACTATTTATCGTGAAATCATGGACTTTAAAAAATAAATTGATGTAAAAGGGTAAAACAAATAAGTATTGCTATGTTTTTCTTTTTTGCTAAAACATTATTCATATGTTAAATGCTCAGTATATATATATATATATATCAAATTAAAAAATTTAGTTAATTTTTTGTTTATTTTGCTCTTCACCTTATATATAATTTTTAATAACAAAAAAATGGATACAAAAATTTTGAATCACGTAAGATAAAAACATTGAATATTTTAAATTATTTTATAGTTATCTATAACTACTTATATTTTTATAATAGATTATAAAATTCATATATTAAAATAACCATACTAAATATATAATCAAAATTTAAATTTAAAGAAAAAACTCGGGCATAACCCGGACCGACCCTAGGGAGAGTTCAACCAACTTTTTCACATCATATAGTGGAGGTTGAATGTTCTTTAGTATCTCTGAGAGCACAAATGGGACACTTGTACAGAGACGTTCCTATATGATTAAGATTCAAAAGAGGAATAAGTTTCTTGCAGCAAGAACATATGATTTTTCTTACATATGCAAGAACATATGATTAAAGGTGATAAATAATGTTTCACTTAAATCAACCGATGCCTTGTGAGTTCTATGTAACCAGAGTTTGGTAAGTACCAGCGCCAATGATCAATTCAACTTCTGTTAAAAAGTGGGCCAGATTCTCTTTTTTTTGGAACTAAAATGGGACAGATTCATATATGCATATTTTCGTGATCTATGTATATAAAGTATTAATTTTCTGTCTTCCAAGCGCATGCATCCTTGGCGAGTAAATTACACAGCATCAAAATATATGGATTTTAGTGCTCGCGTGACTCTACTTTTCAATATGGACTTTTATTCAATGAAATAAATTTTTAGTTTTTGTTGAAAACCTTGGTCACCCACCGTTTCTTCGTCTGGTCTTTGCATGTTCTCAGATTATTCCTTTCGCATAGGAAGCAATCAAATCATGGATTATCGGCAAATCCTCGTTTATTATCGTTTGCTTGATTATTCAAACATGTGAGGTAAATCCTAGCTATTATGTGGAGTTCTAACGCTTAGGTTTTCTTGTTTGGATTATTTTGTAGATCCGGATTTGACTGAAATGGAGTACGAAGATTCGGATGTCTTGCTATATTATGAGAGATTTCTGAAGAGTACTCTTGTTTAAGTCAGGCATGGGCTTTGTTTTCTCCGGTGAATCAAGGTTAGAGTTCGTCTACTCTCCCAGCAACCATCTGCGAAGAAATCATCATCAATAATCGAAGGCCTGACGTAGTAAAGGTAGGAGTTTTCATGGGGAGATGGTGGAGGCAAACGTCTCCAGCGTCGATGTTAGAGTAGAGACAATGAGGTCTCCCCTAGTTCTTTCTAGATCTCTCTTCAAATCTCTAATTACATCGTAGTGTGTTAATTTTTAGTATTAAGAGTTTGGTTAGATATAATTAGCTTGTTGTATATGGGCCTTCGTTTGTACTTTTTAAATCCATTTGGGCTTGAATAGAAAAAGTAGTAAAAAAATGTTCACGTCAAAGAAAGAAACGCAGAGTACTCTGAAAGAGAGGGACACGTGAAGGGACATCAACTTATCTAGTTTGCATCCTATGTGGCTTCATGAGGATGAATCAAACACTCTTTAATAATAATAATAACTAGGATCGGTCTGGACTACATCTGAATTTTTTGTTTAAATTTTAATTTTAATTTTAATTATATATTTAGCATGTTTATTTAAATATATAAATTTTATAATATATTATAAAAATATAAGTATCTATAGACAAATATAAACTAATTTTAGATTTTTCATCGCTTTTATCTTACGCAATTCAAAAATTTTAATATCCAATATTTTTTGTTATTGGAAACTGTATATAAGGTGAAAGATAGAATGAACAAAAATTAATCAAATTTTAGTTATGGTGTTTAAATGGTTGAATTGTAGATATATTTCAAATCAGTTAAAACTAGTTATAATGTTGTTTCCAGTTAGTCTCTAAATAATTTAGGGTTCAATTGGTAATGAGACTGTTGAGACTTTGTGGTTATGTAAAGCCATGAAGTCCAATAATTTACCAATTAATTATTTGAGCTTTTAGAAATATATAAAGCCTTAAAAGTTCATTTTTAGAAGAGGATGTTTTTTTGTTCACCATGTTCTACAGTCATTATTAAAGATTTTAAAGCTTTTTTCTTTATTTTTTAAAAAAAGAAGTGGGTAACTAATTTTTTTTTGTGTCTTTTTGTCTATTTTGGACCAAGAAAATAAAAAAATAAAAATGATGATTGATAAATTAATTATTATTAATTAGTTAAATTTTTAACATGAGGAAAAAATCATAACCTACTATTATTGAAAATTAATTTGTTAAAGCCTAAAAGTTATTGTCTATGGTAACTAGAACATTTACGAATGATTAAATTATTATTTCTATAATAAATAAATGAAATATATTTGTTGATAAATTTTAACTGATTTATCGTCTAAAACTATTCCACATATTCTATATACTTGCATAAATAAAACAAAAGTAGATAGAAAAATGTAGATAATACATTTTGGGAATGAATCATATTATATATTTATAATAGTCAGAGCTTCTAAAACTTTTGATGCCAAACATGTTTTTAAACTTTTTAATGTAATAGTTGCTGGTTTTAAAGCTAAAATATTTACAGCCACAAATCTAAAACCAAAGCATAAAACGAAAGTCATTATCAATCGGAACTTGAATGGACTCTACCCCTTAAATTTACAACCCTATATATTTTTATGCTTCGTCCGAAGTCTATTTTGATGTAAATGCACCGTATATATATATATATATATCGATTTTGAAGAATGATCATAATCGTATTTTTATCTCAAACATTGGCTGGTGGTTAAAAATTTTATCACCAAACTATAACAAATTTTGTATTGTGGTTTTAAACGATATAGACAACCAAAATAAGCCATTTAAATATGTCTAGATCGTGTTTTTACTTTATTCATTGTTTTTACTTTCGTTCCCACATCTCACCTTTGAAGCAAACACTTAAGATTTTATTTGAAAGTGTCTGATTATATATTTTATGTGATTCAATATTCTCGACCATCCTAAGTCCTGTCTCAAAACAAAAAAAAATTCTTGACCATCCTTTTTAATTAAAAATGATATTGAATTCATTCTCGTTACTATTAATTAAACTTCGCATGACTGATTATTAATTTTTCAGTATAATGCTAAAAATAAAAACGATAATCGATCATAAGATGGCCAAATAGCCAAATCTCATTGGATAAACATAATTTGACATAAAAGAGTAATGCTAAAAGTAAAAATGATAAACGATCATAAGATGGCCAA
Source organism: Brassica oleracea var. oleracea (assembly GCF_000695525.1). Taxonomy (NCBI): domain Eukaryota; kingdom Viridiplantae; phylum Streptophyta; class Magnoliopsida; order Brassicales; family Brassicaceae; genus Brassica; species Brassica oleracea. The sequence continues at coordinate 35,636,466 of NC_027751.1, forward strand.
ATAGCCTAATCTCATTGGATAAACATAATTTGACATAAAAGAGTAATGCTAAAAGTAAAAATGATAAACGATCATAAGATGGCCAAATAGCCTAATCTCATTGGATAAACATAATTTGACATAAAAGAGAGTTTCAACATTAACTTAAAAAAATTGCTTATATGACACAAATATGTATATAGTTCAATGTAAAAGACTCGTACCACAAAGTAGACAGAATAAGAAAAAGGATAGTGACGAATCAGAAAAGGAGCAGAGAAGAGAGGCAACATAGAAACGGAACCTAGCCCAAGAATTTACTGTATGGCTGCTCATGAATTACTCATCTTCACTACATTTGTTAGATATGTTACTTAGTTTGATGGAACTCCTTTAAACGCATATCTCTCCATTCCCGCAATCACTATACACAAAAACATCATATACAAAAACAAATATTGATCATTAATTTCAGTGAAGTCTGAATCTTTGAAAGAGACAAAATAAGAGAGAGAGGAGATGGGTAATTAGCATATGAGAAAGGCATATGACTTGCCAAGTTCTCTGGAAGTTACGTTTCAGAGGAGACCAACATATATTCTTATGGAGGCTGGGTCGTTCTAGTGTTCCTTAGAGGAATCCAATGAAGAAATGTTTTCCTAGGACAGCGAGACTAACCTCTAAATTTTAATAGTCGCTATCACACGTACTTTGCTCTGTAAATCTTCATTCAGTGTGCTTCTGATCTCAGTCAATTCACCGAAAATGTTTGGCAAACAATAATTGGCAGTGACAGCATCAGCAAGTACCTATTGTTCATTGCGGTATTTGATGCACAAAAAAAAAACAGAATATATGTTTTAGAAGCAGAGGCCGAGAGAGTACCCAGGAAGATGAGTATTGATGTTTGCTAAAGCAAGTAGGTGATGTTAACTGCAGAACCTGAACAGCTACATGGGTATTGGATTGGCCGGTTTGGTTATCTCAGCAAGACAGTTTGATCACTGAAACGTATGGAGAGATTGGAGTCCGACAGCTTGAAGTTAACATTGCTACACGGAACGTCAAACCCACTAATAGAGTACAATGAGCCTTCCTAAAACATCTATTTGAAGGTGTTGAGGCGGTGGCCTAAAGATCAACAACCCAGAAGTTTGCATTCTTTCTCGTAAAAACACTAAAAACAGTTAATGTCCACTGAAATTACCTTCTCGTCAAGGAGAAGCCTCAACATTCGGACTTCGGTGTTGCAGCAATGCCCAGATTTCAAGTCGGCTAGCAAAATTGATGAGTCGGCCATTCCTGGTGAAAGATTTTATGGGGACCATAATGATTGATCCAGAGAAACTGAAAGGAAAACTCGAGAGCCATTTCTCAGTAAATAAGTAGATTGATAGGATGATTTAGAGTGTATGGATGCTAACCTTTTTATAGTTGAACCTCCACCGCCTATGGATTAAGAAGGAATTTAATAGGAATGAATCTGTAACCGATTGATCTCTGGATCGGCAGGTAGAAGATGAATAAATCGTTAGAAACCTTAGAAACGTTGCGTTTCTAACATGATCTCCATCTCCTCGTTACATTACAATTAGGGTTACACATGATTCCATATGCTAGGGCCGCAAAACATCTAATTTCTACAACCCAAAACGTAAACAGACAGTGATCAGATCGAAACCCATCAAACCTGTTTTAACAAAACCATGTGTTTTGTTTCCTATGACACGTGTCACGCTCACAGACCCTGACTTAATAACATGGCATCCTAGGTGTCTTCACCAGGATAGAGAAAACTGTTCTTTATATACAAAGATACTAGGGTCAGACCCGCCTTACCGGCGGGTAAGCAAATGAAAAAATATATTTAAAATTTACATAAAATATTTAGTTTATTTTTAATCATAATTTTCACTATTTTTACTACATATTTGACTATTTTTTTTATTTTAGAAATTATATATTTGTTACTATATGAAAACAAATATATTTATTTCACTGTGTTCAAAATATTTAATTTTTTGAATTTAATAGATTTTTAATATAATTCTTCTTAAATTTTATAATTTAAACAATTAGAAGAAAATCCAATTTATTGTTTTGGACATGTTCAGGAACTGTCAAACCACTCCTGAACATGTCCAAAACAAGCCCACACGGATTGACCATGCCCATGGCCTGACCAGAAGAGCCCACCCGCCCATAGCCATCCTTGGCCAACCAACCGGCCCTGTAACCGCCCAGAACTGTCACACTGGTCCGAGCTTCCAACACTCAAGGTGCCGGCTAAATCTCCAACGAAAAGATCCTCTGTGTCTGATAATGGAGGAGACGAGACTGATTTGCCAACCACCACGAGTGAGATCATTCTTTCAAGATGCTAAGTGAGTTAATAGAAATTGGGATCTGAAACAATTCGAGGCAAAACAGATCGGGATTCGGTGATAGTTCATGGTTAGATCCTCTAAAGCTCGAATCTTTATTTCAGTTCTGCACTCATTTTATGTAAGCTTATTGCTTTGGTTTTGTAATAAGGTATAGGGAGATGAGTGATTTATTGTTTAATGTGTGCTACTGCTTTACTTATAGAGGCAAAGAGGAGAAAGTGGCTTGAAGATAACTCAGAAACAACTACTAACGGTTTTTTTCTCTTCGATACCTCGATTATCCAATGGTGGGAATGGATGAAGCAATATCATCACAAGAATATCAACTCCTCAATTAACGGTGATTTCCATATCTTGCGTACTTTGCAGCTAAACATAATTTGAAGTTTGAAGTTTTTGTCTTGCAGGTCGTGCTGCAGTGATAGGGTTCTTCATGGCTTAACCACTGCAGCACCAATAAGTCATACGAGTCTGAGGTTCCATTCCCCTAATCCATTCTAACTAGAACTAAGCAGGAGTTACTAGATCATACCTTAGTCACATCCACGGAGCTTGTTAGCTCATCGGCCCCGCTGCTCTAGCTGAATGAACTCGTAGACCAGCTGATCGAGCTGTCACACTCGAACTGAGCTAAGACCGAGCTATGGCCAGCTGCCATATACTGCGTCCAGCTCCTGTATATATAAAACAACTCTTCTAGGTACTTAGTCATTCAGCCAACCATCCCCACAGACTTAAGTAACCCTTGAGAAGTCTTCAAACAGCTAAGGGTATGCATTTGGTTCTGTCCGGCTCATGCAACATCCAACATCCTTTTGATCATCAGCTTATGATACCAAGTCCAGCTCATGGACTAACAATGCCAAGTCCTTTCATGGACTAATAATGCCCATCAGATCCTAAGTCAATCAACCAACCACACCACATGACTCAGAACTGATGAGTCTTCACACTTACCCAACCGGTCATGGAACCTTGTCCCAACGGAGCCGATCAATCTTGTTCTAACATCTGGTGTATCCTTTGATCAATCAGAGCAGACACCTTATTCCATCACCAATGGATCAGGTCATCCATCCTAGCCCAAGATCAGATAACACACAGGCTTTCTTGAATAATAACACCCAAGTTCAGTACTTATGGTCCACGCCACCAAGTACTAGCTATACTCTTCTTTATGGCTCTTAGCCAAGGATTTGCACATAACTTACCAATATCAAGTTTGATAACTACCATTCCTTATGATCAATAATCATAAGTGACAAACATATCACATCACACAAGCATGTGATAAGATAACCTATCACAAGGATCTATCATTGCATGGTTGGTTCCATAACTAATCATCAAATTACTCACCAGACCCAAATCACACCAATTTCGAAAGTACTCTAAAAATTAATTAAAATTCACTAAAACTCATGATAAATCCCAACTAAGAGATTCCCATAATCAGATTCCAAAGAATCGACCCGGGCCATATGAATCCTGATCATGAACAGCTCGGCTAAGGCCATGGGCACCATTCCTGAACCGGCCAAGGCCATGGTTCAGTGCCATCAAGTCTGATCCAACAGACTACACCATAATCATTCATAATATATATAGTCCTCAAGACCATGCCATACTTGGCCATGATCAATTCCACAGTCAACAGAATTGTAATCCAAAAGGTAATCATAAAACCGGTTACATGATGGTGTAGGATCTGGCTCCTTCCCTTATTGTGATCAGCCATGATCCTCCAACCCACGCCTTCATCAAGCCCTTATCATATACTTCCAGTAATGATAAGATTCATACAATGGTCGCTCATCTCTTCCATTGAACTTCCATGAAACCCATTTCTACGCTGCATCCGCCTACAAGGCTGTCCATGCCTTTGAGAGTGGAATCCGGCCATTCCTCTTCTTCCCTGACCATTTGCGTGTGTTCTCAGGCTTTGTAGAATGCTTTGGGTGTTGCCAAAAATGATCAAAACCATTCAGAGGGGCGTTCATAACTTCCCTCTTGATCTGCCCCAAAACTGCCTCTTTGTGGCCTTCACACCACTCTTGGTCTTGGATGATGAATCCGACCAACTCTCTGGCTTTTATATGTTTTTATTTGTGTTTCAGGGTGTAGGAGGAAGCCCTGGCGTGCCTGCAAAGGCACAGACTTTCCTTCCTTATGTAGGAGAAGGGGTGGTTACTTCTTAACCATTGCATCCCTTCGGTATCAATTCTGGCATTGATTTAATCAATGGACCAGATCACACCCCTTCGCCTATGGCAGTTACCAGACGTCCTAGAACTGTCAAACCACTCCTGAACATGTCCAAAACAAGCCCACACGGATTGACCATGCCCATGGCCTGACCAGAAGAGCCCACCCGCCCATAGCCATCCTTGGCCAACCAACCGGCCCTGTAACCGCCCAGAACTGTCACACTGGTCCGAGCTTCCAACACTCGATCCAGCTGAGTTGAGCTGACTCCCAGCTGACCCAGCTGAGTGAGCTAGTAGTCCAGAGAGCTGAGCTGGCTGAACTTGATGTGAGCTACACTGAGCTTGTCCGAGCTTCGCCCAGCTGACCGAGCTTGTCCGAGCTTCGCCCAGCTGACCGAGCTTCATTCTCGCATCGTCCAGCTGTCTCATCACTCGTCCAGCTTGCTCTCTTTATCTTATTCAATCCTACTAGGTCCCTTGGTCTATTTTCAGACCTATACTTGGTTTTCTCATGATCCATCCTGATCATTCACTTCATTACAGCCTGTTCACGATCAATTCCCATGATCTGAACCAATGCATTCCTGTTTCTGTTGAAACATCTATGTCCCATGTCAAGTTCCAGGAACGGAGACATGACAGATTTGCCAACCACCACGAGTGAGAGATCATTCTTTCAAGATGCTAAGTGAGTTAATGGAAATTTGGATCTGAAACAATTCGAGGCAAAACAGATCCGGATTCGGTGATAGTTCATGGTTAGATCCTCTAAAGCTCGAATCTTTATTTCAGTTCTGCACTCATTTTATGTAAGCTTATTGCTTTGGTTTTGTAATAAGGTATAGGGAGATGAGTGATTGATTGTTTAATGTGTGCTATTGCTTTACTTATAGAGGCAAAGAGGAGAAAGTGGCTTGAAAATAACTCATAAACAACTACTAACGGTTTTTTTCTCTTCGATACCTCGATTATCCAATGGTGGGAATGGATGAAGCAATATCATCACAAGAATATCAACTCCTCAATTAACGGTGATTTCCATATCTTGCGTACTTTGAAGTTAAACATAAATTGAAGTTTGAGGTTTTTGAAAACCGTTAGTAGTTGTTTCTGAGTTATCTTCAAGCCACTTTCTCCTCTTTGCCTCTATAAGTAAAGCAATAGCACACATTAAACAATCAATCACTCATCTCCCTATACCTTATTACAAAACCAAAGCAATAAGCTTACATAAAATGAGTGCAGAACTGAAATAAAGATTCGAGCTTTAGAGGATCTAACCATGAACTATCACCGAATCCAGATCTGTTTTGCCTCGAATTTTTTCAGATCCCAATTTCCATTAACTCACTTAGCATATTAAAAGAATGATCTCACTCGTGGTGGTTTGCAAATCTGTCATGTCCCCGTTCCTGGAACTTGACATGGGACATAGATGTTTCAACATAAACAGGACTGCTTTGGTTCAGATCATGGGAATTGATCGTGAACAGGCTGTAATGAAGTGAATGATCAGGATGGATCATGAGAAAAACAAGTATAGGTCTGAAAATAGACCAAGGGACTTAGTAGGATTGAATAAGATAAAGAGAGCAAGCTGGACGAGTGATGAGACAGCTGGACGATGCGAGAATGAAGCTCGGTCAGCTGGGCGAAGCTCGGACAAGCTCAGTGTAGCTCACATCAAGTTCAGCCAGCTCAGCTCGCTGGACTACTAGCTCACTCAGATGGGTCAGCTGGGAGTCAGATCAACTCAGCTGGATCGAGTGCTGGAAGTTCGGACCAGTGTGACAGTTCTGGGCGGTTACAGGGCCGGTTGGTTGGCCAAGGATGGCTATGGGCCGGTGGGCTCTTCTGGTCAGGCCATGGGCATGGGCAATCCGTGTGGGCTTGTTTTGGACATTTTCAGAAGTGGTTTGACAGTTCCAGGACATCTGGTAACTGCCATAGGCGAAGGGGTGTGATCTGGTCCATTGATTAAATCAATGGCCAGAATTGATACCGAAGGGATGCAATGGTTAAGAAGTAACCACCCCTTCTCCTATATAAGGAAGGAAAATCTGTGCCTTTGCAGGCATGCCAGGGCTTCCTCCTACACCATGAAACACAAATAAAAACATAGAAAAGCCAGAGAGTTGGTCGGATTCATCATCCAAGACCAAGAGTGGTGTGAAGGCCACAAAGAGGCAGTTTTGGGGCAGATCAAGAGGGAAGTTATGAACGCCCCTCTGAATGGTTTTGATCATTGTTGGCAACACCCAAAGCATCCTACAGAGCCTGAGAACACACGCAAATGGTCAGGGAAGAAGAGGGATGGCTGGATTCCACTCTCAAAGGCATGGATGCCTTGTAGGCGGATGCAGCATAGAAATCGGTTTCATGGAAGTTCAAGGGAAGAGATGAGCGACCATTGTATGAATCTTATCATTACTGGAAGTATATGATAAGAGATTGATGAAGGCGTGGGTTGGAGGATCATGGCTGATCATGATAAGGGAAGGAGCCAGATCCTACACCATCATGTAACCGGTTTTATGATTACCTTTTAGATTACAATTCTGTTGACTGTGGAATTGATCATGGCCAAGTATGTCATGGCCTTGAGGAATATATATATTATGAATGATTATGGTGTAGTCTGTTGGATCAGACTTGGTGGCACTGAACCATGGCCTTGGCCGGTTCAGGAATGGTGCCCATGGCCTTAGCCGAGCTGTTCATGATCAGGATTCATATGGCCCGGGTCGATTCTTTGGAATCTGATTATGGTAATCTCTTAGTTGGGATTTATCATGAGTTTTAGTGAATTTTAATTAATTTTTAGA
>NC_027751.1:35644127-35658263 GCF_000695525.1 Brassica oleracea var. oleracea
GGCATTGTTAGTCCATGAGCTGGACTTGGTATCATAAGCTGATGATCAAAAGGATGTTGGATGTTGCATGAGCCGGACAGAACCAAATGCATATCCTTAGCTGTTTGAAGACTTCTCAAGGGTTACTTAAGTCTGTGGGGATGGTTGGCTGAATGACTAAGTACCTAGGGGAGTTGTTTTATATGTACAGGAGCTGGACGCAGTATATGGCAGCTGGCCATAGCTCGGTCTTAGCTCAGTTCGAGTGTGACAGCTCGATCAGCTGGTCTACGAGTTCATTCAGCTAGAGCAGCGGGGCAGATGAGCTAACAAGCTCCGTGGATGTGGCTAAGGTATGATCTAGTAACTCCTGCTTAGTTCTAGTTAGAATGGATTAGGGGAATGGAACCTCAGACTCGTATGACTTGATTCAGGTTTAGGATCGACCTTAGAGCTAGTTGGTAGCTGGGTAGACTTACCACAGCTGAGGTGATTCGACCAGACGAGTATAAGATTGGATTTAGTCCAATGGTTAAGTAGAGAATATTCCGCTGCGTATGAGTTGAGATGATCTAAGCTAGGGAATGACTAAGGTAGTCTTGACCTAAGATCTGAGTTAGCCCTCGTCTATGGGCGATGTTTTAAATAAAGGGCGAAATTTTTAGAGGTTCGGCCTGGAAGTGGACCGAGCGACGTGAGGCGTCGACCGCGGCCTAGACCGCCGAGATCGGGTCTTACAAAATCAGTCTCGTCTCCTCTATTATCAGACACAGAGGATCTTTTTGTTGGAGATTTAGCCGGCACCTCCTCTACAGAAATAGAAGCAGGCTTCGGAATCTCCACGATGGTTGCAGAAAGAGGACCAGAAGAGTGAGAGATCTTGAGGATAAGATTAGGGTTTTGAAGTGAAGCAGAGATCGCTTCCATATAACCATAAAGTAGAGAGGGCTTGGTCTGATCAAAAAGAAACGAACATGTATAGATATTCAAGTGAAGAATGATAACCTTTATACATGTGTAGATACACCGTCTTACAGAGAGTAAACACGCCTTTAATGTCAGATCGTGCTTCACATTGATCTGTAACTCTCAATTTTTCAACTGATTAGAAGAGGAAACGGAACAACGCAGAAGAACTCTTTTTTGGTGTTAAGAAGAGGCCAAACCTTAAAACAACGTGTTGTTCATAAACAATATATGGGTCTCTGGGTATCAGGCTTAACTCGGTAATCAAAACAAACAATGGAATGCAAGAGCCCAATGTCTCATTAATGAAACGCAGTGTATTGCGAGAAGGGACACGTGTTAGGCTCTTGTGGGCCGAATTTGTGACGTGTCTGCTGATGTTGAGGGCCCTGGAGAGAGGAAACTCTACTTTATATAATAAAAAGATGTATAGATAGATAATAAATTTGTTTTCGTTCATTTTGTTAATGATCCTTAATAAATCCGGATTTTCTGCATAAAAACGTCGAGGCAGTTTTTTTGCAATTTAATCTGTGAAACCAAGAATCTATAGGGCAATCCACGAATTGGCAGTAAATTTACAATATGTGTTGTGTACTGATGAAATGACAAAAGTTAATAAGGTTAACTATTTACGGAAAAGCATTTTGATTATTGTTAGAGAAATCAAGCTTCAAATCAGACCGAGATTTATTGGGCTTGGATAAGGACGCTTCTGTTGGAGAGGGATTCAACATCTCTCTACAAGGCCCATCGAATAATAAGGATTTGGCCCATCACCGTCGACCGTACGACAAAGATCAGCTTAGCGGTCGACTAAATCGGCTGAAACGATCGTTTGATCGGCTGAACTTCGTACCTGATCAAACGATTGGCTTAATAGCAACGCGACAGGCTTTTTTTCTGGCCCAAAGGCCCGTCAAGTTACGGGCCCGGACCTTTACCTATTGGGCGAACGAGTCTTAGGGCGAATGGAGGAAAAGCACACGAGGGCTATAAAAGGACAAGAAAAGGGAAAGAGAAGGGATCCGAAAACAGACGCTAAGACACTGACGGCAAGATCTAGGGTTTACGATCGATCGCTCTGCTTAGTGTTTCCGTCGGAGTCTTTCAACAAAGCTCCGACCTTTCCTTCTTTCCTTAATCTCTTTGTAATCTCGTTCGTTTATCTCATATTGTGAATAAAACGTCTTTGTAAGAACCACAAAACCGAGTTCATTTCATTATCATTCGATCTACCAAACTCGTATTCAACATTTGGCGCCCACCGTGGGGCCTTACAGAGTAACGTTCACGAGTTCAGTATGAGTCCCGACGATACACCCGCTGACGGTAACCGACCGTTGGCCTTTGTTACGCCGGCTCCCGACGCTCCGGTCGCTCCGAACCAATCCGTTCCAGAGATGCTGCAGGCCATCATGGCACGTTTCATTCAACAAGAAGAAACCAACAAAGCTACGAGCGACCGTCTGGCCGCACTCGCCGCCGCTCTCGGAACCCTAGATGGTTGTTCGCGACCACAAACCCTAACCTTGGAGTCGAACAACCAACAGACGAGGCAAACGCTACGAACAGTGAGATTGCACAAACGACTGACGGCCCAGACTCTCTGACTAGCCGCCAGATTGCCGATCTGCAACTTTCACTACGAGACATCCACTCTAAGATACTTCATGTCAAGGCATCCACACCAGAGATCGAACGCATTCTCGCCACCACCCGGCGAAACCCTTTCACCCAGCGGATATCGAAAGTCAAGATCAAGAAGATGGAGAAACTCCGTATCCCTCCATACAATGGAGATTCAGATCTGACCGATCACATGACCGCTTTCAACATCGCTATCGGTAGAAATCACTTCTCCGACGAAGAGAAAGATGCAGGCCTCTGCCAACTCTTCGTCGAGAGCCTTTCCGGACCGGCCCTAAGTTGGTTTTCACATTTGAAAGAAGGTTCGATCGATAGCTTCGACGACCTGTCCGCCTCTTTCCTCAAAAACTATATCATGTGGTCCCGTCAAGGAACATCCATGGCCGACCTATGGAAGCTATCCCAATCGCAAAACGAGAGTCTCAAAGACTTTATGGAAAAATTCAAGCAAGTACTGTCAAAGGTACCTACCCCGGACCACACCACCGTCGAAGCTTTGACCAACGCGCTCTGGATTAACTCCAAGTTTCAAGATTACCTCGGGATTAACCCAACTATAACCATCGAAGACGCTCTGCATGATTCAAAGAACTTTATCAAGATGGACGAGGAGAAGCGAGCTCACAACGCCAAGCAGCAGGCTCTAAAGCCAACGGCATCGAAGACATCGAACGCCCAAGAGCCACGACAGCATGCCCCTTACCAAAAGAAAGGACCCGTATATGCCATCTCCGAAGACAATTGATCTGGTGTAGTTGCCGCGGTACGTGAACCAGGGTGGAACGTATGGGAACGCGATACCGAAGGAAAAATGCAGCAGTCCCACAAGCCCGCATTCGCCAACCCTAAGAGTTCATACGACCATAAAAAATTCTGGAAATACCATGATATGAGAGGTCATGATACCAAAAAATGCAGACACCTCTACGAGGCATGGCTCGCCTCCACCAGCGACGGTCACACCGAGGTCGAACCACCGAAACCAAAAACGACCAAAAACGGTAAAAGTTGGAGTAAGAGTAAGGACAAGAAGAAAAAGTCCAATGAAAAGAAGGAAGAAGACTCCCCTTCGGCAGATGATGGCGACCAATCGCATCACGACGAGGAATCAACCTCCGACAAAGAAAAACAAAAAGCTCGGCGAAAGATTTTCACAATCCGAGCCACACCATCCCCTGCTCCATCCAAACGGCAAACCCGGAGGACGATCTACGTCAATCAGTCAACCAAAAATCAGGGCAGACGGTCGAAAGCCTCACTCCCACCAACAACATGCTTATGGAAGTCGATGGTGCGCCGCCTAGGATCAATCGTTCCATAAGGAAGCTCAATGCTTCAGACGCTCGACATATCCTAGACGCCAAGAGAAAGGATCCACTCCACAGGCAAGACGAGCTTAACCGGGAGTTGTGGTCAAACAATCAATCTGATGGTATCGAGACGACTGATCTCCGAATTAAGATCAACTCGAAGATCCCGGATCTTCGCGACAAACTCAAACGATGCAAGACCGACCGTTCCAAAGCGGAGCCAGAGCCGATCGCCCCGTATCAACGCAAGACTCTAGACCTGCGTACGTGTCTCAATTCCCGTCGGACCGAGCGAACGGCACGACCAGAGAAAGGGCATCAAGAGCAATTTCAGCGCTTGAACCTAATCATGAGAGGATGCCCCTGGCAACGATTCTGTCATATCTGTGAAAGCTTTCCGCCAGAAGGCAATCACAGCTAAGCGCTGGCCCACCACCCCAGAGGCTAGCCCCCCAATCACCTTTTCTGCCGAAGACGCGGTAGGCGTCCACATGCCGCACAACGATTCGCTCCTCGTTGACGTCAGAATTAGTGACTGCACGGTCACCAAAGTCCTCGTGGATACTGGTAATTCGGTTGACCTCATCTTTAAAACAACACTCGTCAAGATGGGGATAAGCCTTGACGACATGAAACCTTCCGTGCGATCGCTAACAGGCTTTAACGGGTCAACCGAAACCATGCTCGGAATGATACGCTTGCGCATGTACACCGAAGGCATCACCAAGAACGTCAAGTTCTCCGTCATCGACGTCCGAGCTCCATATAATGCAATCCTAGGCACGCCATGGATCCATACGATGAAGGCTATCCCTTCTACCTATCACCAATGTATTAAATTTCCTGGTAATGAAGGACGGATCATCACCCTTCGGGGTGACCAAGCAGCTGCTTGAGATCTCCTCGTTGCCGAGGAAAAAACCGAAAAGCGACTTCCCACGTTAACTCAGTCGCCAAACCAATTCAGAAGATCTTTCCTTTTAAGGAAGATATTCTCGAGGTAGCCATCGACGACAGTGACCAAGCCAAAACCGTCCGAGTCGGCGCCAACCTTCCCGATGACACGAAAGACAAGATCATTTCATTTCTTAGGGATAACATCTCTACGTTCGCTTGGTCTGCCTCTGACATGAAAGCGATCGACCCCAGCGTCACTACACACAAGCTCAATATCGACCCAGCATTCAAACCAATTCGTCAAAGAAGGCGCAAGTTCGGCCCCGAACGATCGAAGGCCGTCAATGAGGAGGTCGACCGATTGCTAAACGCAGGCTCCATCACGGAAGTGAAGTATCCCGAATGGCTGGTAAACCCAGTCGTCGTAAAGAAGAAGAACAGCAAATGGAGGGTCTGCGTCAACTTCACAGACCTCAACAAAGCATGTCCTAAAGACAGCTTCCCTCTCCCTCACATCGATCGTCTTGTCGAATCAACAGCAGGCAACGAGCTGCTAACATTTATGGATGCCTTCTCTGGCTATAACCAAATAATGATGCATCCCAACGATCGAGAGAAAATGGCTTTCATCACTGACCGCGGGATATACTGCTACAATGTAATGCCTTTCGGTCTCAAGAACGCTGATGCGACATACCAACAACTCGTCAACAAAATGTTCGCCGAACGATTGGGAGCCAAAATGGAAGTATACATTGACGACATGTTGGTGAAGTCTCAACAGGCTGCCGATCATATCGACCACCTCAGAGACTGTTTCTTCATCTTGAACAAGTATGGCATGAAGCTCAATCCAACGAAATGCACTTTCGGCGTAACATCCGGTGAATTCCTTGGATACATAGTCACTGAAAGAGGGATCGAGGCGAACCCAAAGCAGATAACTGCCATCCTTGACTTTCCTAGTCCCGAAAACAGCCGCGAGGTGCAACGATTGACCAGCCGCATCGCCGCTCTCAATCGATTTATATCACGATCGACCGATAAGTGCCTCCCCGTTTATGATCTGCTGCGCGGCAACAAGAAATTCATTTGGAACGAACGCTGCAAGGAAGCATTCGAACAGCTCAAACGCTATCTCACAACACCACCCGTGCTGGCTAAGCCAGACAAAGGTGACACGTTATACCTTTACATTGCAGTCTCTGACGCGGCTGTGAGTAGTGTGCTCATCAAAGAAGATCGAGGTGAGCAGCGTCCGATATTCTACACCAGTCAACGCATGACTGACGCAGAAACACGGTATTCGACCCTCGAAAAGATGGCATTGGCAGTCATGACTTCGGCAAGGAAGCTTCGGCCTTATTTCCAATAATCATTCGATCGTTATCCTGACGAACCTACCACTACGAACCATCATGCAAAGCTCCAATCACTCGGGTAGACTCTCTAAATGGGCCATCGAGCTTGGTGAGTACGACGTCACATTTCAGAGTAAACCAGCTGTAAAATCCCAAGTGCTGGCCGACTTTCTCATCGAGTTAACGCCAGAACTCGAGCAAGATTTACAACTACCCAACGCTACCTGGATTCTGCACGTTGATGGATCATCTTCCAACAAAGGTTCCGAGATCGGCATCCACCTCCAATCCCCCACCGGCGAATTGCTCCAGCAATCTTTCCGACTCGGTTTCAAAGCATCCAACAATGAAGCAGAGTACGAGTCCCTCATCGCTGGTCTACGCCTTGCGCAAGCAGTCCAAGCAAAGCGCATCCACGCGTACTGTGACTCTCAATTGGGCGCTAACCAGTTTAGCGGGGACTACGACGCTAAGAACGACCGAATGGATGCTTACCTTAAGTCGTGCAAGACCTACCAAAAAATTTGAGTCCTTCCAGCTCACAAGGATCCCCCGCGGCGAAAACGTCTGCGCAGACGCTCTAGCGGCACTCGGGAGCAGTCCAAGGGATCAAGTAAAGCAGACCATTCCGATTCAACAGATTGACAAACCAAGCATCACTCTATCACATGATGAAAGCGACCATGTAGTGGCGATCGACGCAACAGACGCGATGGATACAAGTAAATCAGGAGATCGACCCGATGATACACCATCCGACCGGCGAACCCCTTTCGTCCAATTTCTCTCAGACGGATCGCTTCCGCAAAACAAATGGGAAGCCCGTTGATTGAAAACCAAGAGCGAAAACTACGTTCTCATCGATGGGAGACTACGTCGTTGGACCTCTGCTAAAGTTCTGTTGACATGCTTCGGTACAGAAGAAGCGTCGTTAGCCATGGCCGAATCTCACGAAGGAGCAGCGGGGAACCATTCAGGCGGCCGAGCGCTAGCCCTTAAAGTAAAAAGCCTCGGTTTCTACTAGCCGACTATGATCGCTGATTGCGAGACGTATGCACCCAAGTGCGACAAGTGCCAACGGCACGCGTCGAACATACACAGCCCTACCGAAGTTTTACAAACTATGACGGCCCCCTACCCGTTCATGCGATGGGCGATGGATCTCATCGGACCAATGCCAAGTTCCAGACAACGCAAAGATGCCCTGATCATGATGGACTACTTCACCAAGTGGGTCGAATCGAAAGCACTCGTCCACATCACCGACAAAGAAGTCCAAAACTTTGTTTGGAAGAAACATCATCTGCAGGCACGGTCTCCCCTACGAAATAGTCACCGACAATGGTTCTCATTTCATTTCCAACAACATCCGCAGTTTTCTAGAACGATGGGGGATTCTCTTGAACACGGACAAGCCGAAGCCCCCAACAAAACAATCCTCGATGGCATAAAAAACGCTTGGACCTCAAGAAGGGTCATTGGGCCGATGAGTTGGATGGAGTACTTAGGTCGCACCGAACAACTCTGCGAAGCGCGACCTGTCAAACACCATTCTCTCTGGCATACGGGGTCGAAGCTATGGCTCCGGCGGAAGTCAACTTCACAAGCCTTCGCCGAGCAAAGATGCCACGAAACGAGGAACTCAACAGAGTGATGCTATTTGATGCTTTGGACACGATCGAAGAGCGAAGAGACCAGGTGCTGCTCCGAATCAAGAACTACCAACACCTTGCCGAATCCTACTACAACAAAAAAGTGCGCGCTCGACCGTTGGAACTCAATGATCAAGTCCTTTGCAAAGTGTTTGAGAACACGAAAGAATGGAAGGCCGGCAAGTTGGGGATGAACTGGGAAGGACAATACAAGATCGTCGAAGTCGTTAAGCCTGGCGTCTATCGATTGGAAACCTTGGCTGGCGAACCAGTACCACGAGCGTGGAACGCCGCCAACCTTTGGAAGTACTTTACTTAACCATCCGCCATCGGAAAAAAAAATCAAGTGAATGACTTTACCGTCACTTTTGCTCAGAAATGAACGAATGACAACACGTCACTTTCGTCCAGTTTCAGGCGGATGACACCGCATCACTTCCGCCCAAACGCCGAATGAGCACGTTATCGTCACTTTTGCCTTGATCATGGCAAATGACCAAACCGCCATTCGGTCAAATCGAACTACGATTGGCTTGATCCCCTGTTGGGGTACGTAGGCAGCCTGTCACCAGGTCCAGCTATAACTTAAAAACAAAAAAATATATCCCGAATGATTATACGACGGTCCTATGGACCGGGTGCTATTGAAGACAATTGCACATCGTACATCGCCACTTGAACATCAGGCGACATAAGCTATCTACTTGTGGATTCTCTCAGCCACCACTCCAAGATGAAGACCTTGAGTTTGGCCAAAAGCAAGTTCACCGACGATCCAGGAGCGTGAAGTCTCCTCTGTTACTGTCCTTATCCAACAACAACTTTACGGATTTGTCAGAAGAGATGGACGTGCTGCAACGTTACATAAACGTCTCCACTCTTATCCTCTAAAATAACTTCATGCGTGTGGAAGGTGCGAAGAGACGTCACAGGTTTCGACAACCTCACCGTCTCAACCCTTGCAAATTGTGGTCTTCGGAGTCACTTCCCGAGCTGGCCATTGAGTTTTGAGAAGATGTAAATTCTTGACCTCTCTTGGAACATGGGAGCATGGAGATCACTTTAACTTGGCGAAAGTCTTTACGCCCGCAACGATGATAGCATACCCTCGGCACGAGATCAAAGACGGCCGATCGTCCCTATCTGGACTTAACACAGAGTCCGCAAAACATAAAAACGTTGACGAAGAGATCGAACAAAAGCCTTATCAAGACGTCATAAAACATAATCAAGAAAAAAGACTTCATGACGGAGTTTCAACGACAAAATAGGGACATGAGAGAATAGGGTGCAAAAGTCTACAGCATAGGGAAAGCAGAGTTCAAAAACCATAACAAACAAGTCTCAACAAAGAAAAATATATAATAATACAACAACGGATAGTCCAACCGATCCCTGAAGACCAATCCTCAGTAATTGGACTCGAAGCCGCAGTACCCGTTACCCCTGCGACCTCCATTCCCTTCGAATCTGTAATCGGAGGCTCCCGCCTCTCGATCAAGGTCTCTTGAGTCGAAACCCCCAAAGCAGAGCCCAAAGGTCTACCCGCATGAATCCCAGACGTAGTGTGCTTCGATCGGTCACCAGAGCTCGAGCTCGACGCAGTCACGGGATGCTCACTACCTAGAGCCGGAGAACGAAGAGCAGATGCAGTGGCCGGACCAACAGTTCCCATATTCAAGCCGAATTGGTTCACACCTTGGAGTGCATCAAGACCGGGGAACCTAGGGAGAACAAAGTCCTGCTCCGTAATACTCATAACGGTCACCTCCTCCATCTCTTTTCTGAACATTGCCTTGTTAGCGGCCAAGGCATCCTTCAACTTCTTCGGAATATGCATACCGAATTCTTCCAACGTACCCATCGACTCCAATGTCCTGAAAGCCTGGCCGTGAAGGAGAAGCTTCACTTCATGCCTATCCCGATCAGCAATATACTGCCTGAACTTTTCAAAGCAGTCTGTCGCCGCGGCCCCGATGCAGCTCGTCGCGGACGTAAGCTCGCGACGGTGGGTCTGCCTCATACGGTCGATCGCTCTCTTCATTCTCCCAGCTTCGTCAGCTTTCTCTACCTCCAGCTGAGGTACCTTACTTGGAGCGTTCTCCAGTTCCTCTTCAAGGCTCGCAGCCGTTTCAATAGCTTGCTTGCGTTCGCGAAAATAGCGGCTACGCTCAGCAACCATTCCCTTCGCCTTGTCGAGAGCATCTTTCTTGAGTTTGGCAATCTCCGCATCCTTGTTCTCAATAACTGTCTCGGCCTCGATGAAATCTGAAGCCATCTTCCGCAAGGTCATCTCATAATCCAATATAAGCTGGTTTTTGCGGACAACAGCCTGTAACGAAAGGGAAGACGACCAGTGAGATAATAAAAAGAAAAAGGGGGAAAAGACGATCGACATAGGTTGAGAAGGAATGACATATAGAAACTTTTCCAACGTAAGTTTGAGAAGGACGTTCGACATAGGTTGAGAAGAATTTACCTCGATATCCGCTCGGGCAGATTCCCTAAACCCGTCCGGAAACGCAAACTCGGAGATCTCTGGCATGAGGTGCATACCGCTCCGAATCCGACGAACCAACTCAGCACATGAATCAGGATCGCTAACAAATGGAGCGTCTTTGTTGTAACGAAAAGACATGTGTTCAGACGAAGCTAGCAGAGGCTTCTTGAAAGGAGGATCAGATCCACCCAAAGGCCGGAGGTCTCACTCAACCAACGATGACGTCTCCTTAAGAGCAAGAGGCAGGTCATCTTCACTCCTGCACGGTTTCTTCCCACTGGACTCAGGAAAATCTCGATCGATCACCCTTCCCCTCTTCGTCCCCGAAGGAACGTCCTTCCCAGCTAAATCCGCGGAACCACCCGCCGGCACCCCGTCAGGAACTCCATCGGTGTTAGCGGCTCCATCATCGCTTATCAGCCGATCGACCTCGTTCTTGGGATCTGCTCCAGCTTTCTCGGTAGATCCGGCCGTCTTCTTCTTTTTTTTCTTCTTCTTTGACGGATGGGCATCAACAACAGGATCAATCGAACTCTCCACTACGGCCTTATTAGCCGCAAGGTTTGATTCCCCACCTTTCGGATCCAACATCTCGCCACCATGCTCCTCCGACTCGGTCGCAGCTGCCAAATTCTCACCACCCAGCTGAGCCCGAAGAATGTCGCTATAGCTTGGATTCGCTTTCGAAATCTGTCCCATGAGAGGCAGCTTCATTCTTCTCCCTTTAGTTTCTCCACAAGGAAGGTTCGACGCACAGTCAAATGCAAGAGAGGAGGACGATACAAGCCAGAGTTAAGAGCGATCGGATACGAAGAATAAGAACAGATGTAACAGTTATCATCCTAAAAGCAAGAAAAGGAAAACTCACCTTTGGCAATTTGTTTCCGTTGACGACGAATCCTCTTACGATCGAAACTCCCCGACTCCTGCTTACTGAGTATAAAAACCTTTGGTACGTCCCTCCAGAAAGTATCCAAAGGGCCAATGGTAGTCGGATGTCCAACTGCAAAATCATGAACAAAGGAGTAAGAGTCAATGAAAGAAAGAAATCGCTCGACATAAGCTATCTACCAATGCAATGGCTCCACAAAAATTGAAAATCATCGCCCAGCGTTTCCTCAAAAGCGAACTCGTCCGCCTTGACATAAAAGTAAAATCGGTGCCAATCTTTCTTTGTGCGTGAAGGATGACCCGTCAAAATTTGAAGACCAGAGCGCATCTGCACCATGTAGAGACCGTTCGGCTTTGGTTGAATCTGTGTCAGCTCTTCAAAGATGCGATCTGACATCGATACGTCGATCTTCGCCGCCATCACCGCTAACACCACAGCAATTCTGACTACCCCAGTCATTAGCTGGGTAAGCGCAATACCACGGCGCGAGCAGTAAGAAGTGATCAAACGAGGGATTGGTAACCATAACCTCGAATCCTCCTCAAAGAAGGACTCACAACGACACTGTTCCAACCGAAGACTGTGTCGGCAAAACGTCTTCCCAATCTTGCCCTGAAACCGCCGACGGACGAAAATTCTCCGGAGGAAGGTCTAAAAGCTGTTCGATCGATCCGTCGCTACCTAGACGGAACGGGACCACCTCGGCGGATTTAGGATCGACGGACCTATCTCTCGCGTCGACCGCGACGGCCTTTCCTCCATTGTTCTCCACGCGAACACTAAGCAAATCAAAATCGCTACCGACAACCTCGTCGTTTTTCCAAGGTTATCTGGGATATTGACGGCGCCATCGAGCCTACCGACAATCAAATCAACAACATCACAGGAAATATCCCGCTGAGCCCTAGCCGCAACACCCAACAGTTTGGGACCGGACGACTGGTCGATCGAAGGACTCAAACTCGACGCAACGCCTTTCTCTTTCTCATATTCTGATAACCTGGGCCGAAATCCCGCCATCGGACAGATCGCAGCAATGACAAACAATCGAAAGAACAGCGGGGAACCATATCGATCGCAAGCCGGCGTTCGAATCAGACACGATCGACTGAAACGCTGACGGATGGTTAAGCTCAGATCGGTAAACGGAGAAGGGAGCAGATAAAAAAATAAAAAAAAAGAAGAGGAACGGTGGAGAAAAAGTCTCCGGAAGAATACCAAAAAAAAGGGGAGAGAAGAGAGAAAAAGAAAAGGAGGATACCTTATGGTTGGGAGAAGATGGAAAGTTGAGAAAGCCCCTCCCTCTATTTATAGGAAATAGAATAATAATTAAAAAAGAAGGGGAAAAGTGCCAATCAAATCAGTCAAGTCAGTCACGGAGTATGAGATCTGTGCAATGACTAGCCCTATCAAATCTAGGTACTTGCTTCGATTGCCGCAAACGATCACTTCTCTCGATAAAAACCGGCCCAGGCCCGGCTCATCTACGACAAAATCGAAACCGGTCAAGTCTTTTACGCCAATCGATCAATCGATCACGTAAACCCTACGTAGCACACTAGAAGGCAGTCTTCGATAAACCTATTGACACGCCACCAGAGGCCTTCTCCCGACGAGATTCATTCAATAAGCAAGGCTAGCTCTCATCCTATTGACGATCGCGCGTCACGGGTTGGTAAAAATGATCCGAACATGCTTCGCTACGTCAAAGCCCAGGCCCAGCTCGGCTACGACATAACCAAAACCGAGCGAGTCTCTTGCAACGATTGATCGCACAATCGCTCCCTCTGCGACGACTGATCGATCGATCGCACAAACAGTTCGCATGACGGATCGATCCATCAACAAACCAAGCTAGTAAAGCATTTTTCGATTGCACGACAAGATGTAACAGTCGATCGTCTGAACGTGACAACAAAAGCCAGTCAAATCTTTTACGATGATCGATCAATTGCGCAAACTTTACTTCACGCGTGGGAATGCACCTATCAATCGACTGCTCGATATGACCGTCGAAAGCCTTCCCCCAACGAGATTCATTCTAGAAGCACGATATGCTTTCATCCCAATATCGATCGCATGAAAAGGGTTGGTAAGATCGATCCAAACATCATAATCGATTGTGTGTTGGCTCCTGCACCATGTATACGTAACACTCCAGGACGCAACGATCGATCGATCGAATGCAACAACGATGGCCAAAGCCTATTATTCTCAGAACCAAGTACTGGCACTCCACTCTCGCCACACCGGGCCTCACGAGACCGGACTGGGGGGGGGGTTTACTGTTGGAGAGGGATTCAGCATCTCTCTACAAGGCCCATCGAATAATAAGGATTTGGCCCATCACCGTCGATCGTAAGACGAAGATTCTCAGAACCAAGTACTGGCACTCCACTCTCGCCACACCGGGCCTCACGAGACCGGACTGGGGGGGGGGTTTACTGTTGGAGAGGGATTCAGCATCTCTCTACAAGGCCCATCGAATAATAAGGATTTGGCCCATCACCGTCGATCGTAAGACGAAGATCAGCTTAGCGGTCGACTCAATCGGCTGAAACGATCGTTCGATCGGCTGAACTTCGTACATGATCAAACGATCGGCTTAATAGCAACGCGACAGGCTTTTTTTCCGCGTTCCATCCTGAAAATGTAATCTTGCAGCAACAATACCGGGTGAATGGATATACCCATTACTCGGAGTTGATGCAAGTCCTCCTTGTAGCGGAGCAGAATAATCAACTCGTGACTTTAAACCATCAAGCTCGTCCCACTAGATCTGCTCCATTCTCTAAAGCAAATGTTGCATCATCCAGTTATGATAATAGAAGAGGACGAGGTCGTGGACGTGGTGGAAACCGTTATCATGGTCGTGGAAGAGGACGAGGAAGAAGATTCCGTCCCTATGATGAAAGAAATAATAAAGACT
>NC_027751.1:35658383-35658499 GCF_000695525.1 Brassica oleracea var. oleracea
AAAGGAAGAGGTGAAACAAACTTCATCTCTGATGAACCTGGGCCATCCTTTCATGGTTTAAACGATGATACTCATCTCGAAGTATCAGATTTTCTGGTTGAGCCAGAGAGTATCGC
>NC_027751.1:35658785-35659228 GCF_000695525.1 Brassica oleracea var. oleracea
GGGAACAATATTTGAAATAAGTGATGCATTGTATTCCCCCGAGTCTCATAAAAACTTATTAAGTAGAAGAAATGAATATCATATTGAGACTATGAGTAAAGATGGCACTGAATTTCTTTGCATTAAGTCCGAGAAAAACATATATTGGAAGAGTTAAGAATGTTATCATCTGGACTATATTGTACGAAAATAACCATGACTGAGTCCTATACCGTGGTAAACATGAAGTTTACTGATACATTTAAAATTTAGCATGAGAGGCTAGGACATCCTGGTTCAGTCATGATGAGAAAGATAGTGCAAAATTCGAATGACCATCCGTTGAAAAACGGATAATTTTTGCAAACGGGCGAATTTATATGCAATGTCTGTTCTCAAGGGAAACTTATGCCTCGGCCATCACCAGCAAAAGTAGGCAATGAATCACCAATGTTTTTAGAAAG
>NC_027751.1:35659628-35661044 GCF_000695525.1 Brassica oleracea var. oleracea
GGTGTGCGGTCTATGTTCCGATAGCACCGCCACAAAGAACAAAAATGAGCCCACAAAGGAAATTGAGAATATATGTGGGTTATACATCACCAAGTATAATAAGATATTTGGAACCAGTAACTGGTGATATGTTTACGGCACGATTTACCGATTGCCATTTTAATGAGGATGAATTTCCAGCGTTAGG
The DNA here is from genome assembly GCF_000695525.1 of Brassica oleracea var. oleracea. Taxonomy (NCBI): domain Eukaryota; kingdom Viridiplantae; phylum Streptophyta; class Magnoliopsida; order Brassicales; family Brassicaceae; genus Brassica; species Brassica oleracea. The sequence goes on from NC_027751.1 coordinate 35,659,816, forward strand.
GGGAGGAATTAATAGAATTCCTAAAGAGATTACTTGGTGTACACCATCGTTGTTACACCTTGATCCCCCTACGAAAAGAGAGCTGGAAGTTCAGAAAATTGTGCATTTGCATAATTTGGCAAACCAGTTACCAGATGCGTTCACAGATACGAGAAGAGTGACGAAATCATGTATACCCACTGAAAAATGTTCCATTCAGAGTTGATGTTCCTAAAGAACAAACTGATGGAAACAAAATGAATGAACCTAGGGTTCAGTTAAAGAGGGGGAGGCCAGCGGATTCTAAAGATAAAAATCCCCGAAAGAAAAAGAAATTGGATGAGAAAAATAGTAAGGTTCTAGAAGAACTTGATATTGAAAGATGTCTAAATGAAGACATAAATAGAAAGGTTCTAGAAGAACCTGTTAATGAAAAATGTCTGAAAGAAGGCATAGATAAAGATGATCCAGATGACGAGAAGGGAACAAAAAATTATGAGATTTCCATCAACTACGCCCGAGATGATAAATTATGGATCAGAAAAAAGATAAAAGACGTTGATGGAATGTTCTCCTTTTCTGTGTCCAAAGAGATCGATCATGAAAATGATGATCCCGATCCAAGGTCCATTTTGGAATGTCAGAAAAGACATGATTGGGAGGAGTGGAAGAATGCCATTCAAATTGAATTACTCTCCCCTCGAATTGAATTATTCTCCCTAAATAAAAGGAATGTCTTTGGACCTATAGTCATAACGCCTGAGAATATAAATCTTGTTGGGTATAAGTGGGTAGTCGTGAGTGAAGTAACACGATATAAAGCCCGATTAGTTGCCCAAGGTTTTTCTCTGAGACCGGGAATTTGTTGGGTGGAAACGTATTCCCCGGTAATGGATGCAATTACGTTTAGATTTTTGATGAGCCTAACGGCGTCTAAAAATCTTGAGATGCATCTCATGGACGTTGTGACTGCATATTTTGCGGAAGAAACGCGAATCATCGGACAAGAGCTCGAGAAGGATCGTTACGCAGCGACCAAACACGTGCTCTGTTCGGTTGCTACGTAGCGACCGAGTTCGAGCCAAAGCTCAGTCGGTACGTAGCGATCAAACGTCCATTCCGCTCGGTCGCTACGTAGCGACCGAGCTCGAACCAAAGTTTGGTCGCTACGTAGCGACCGAACTCTTCCGAAACGTCGATACGACATCAGTCCATGCATTCTCGTCTACCCTTCGATGCTATCTCCCGAA
>NC_027751.1:35661085-35661247 GCF_000695525.1 Brassica oleracea var. oleracea
AACCCATCTCACGTTCCCCGCCATTTCTAAGTTATCAATCAAACTTTACCGTAAAATCTGCGGAAAGTTCATTCTTTATCGAAAGAAGCCGTAATAAACGTTTTGAGTCGAAAGACGGCCCAAAGGGACCTAAGACATGACTCGAGGCCCAACTTACGATTT
>NC_027751.1:35663724-35665359 GCF_000695525.1 Brassica oleracea var. oleracea
TTCCACGCCTCAAACAACGAAGCCGAATACGAAGCACTCGTCGCAGGACTGCGTTTGGCTCACGGCTTGAAGATACAAAACATCCACGCTTACTGTGATTCCCAGTTAGTGGCAAGTCAGTACAGAGGAAGCCAGGGACGAACAGATGGATGCGTACCTCAAACTGGCCTGAAAACTAGCTCAAAAGTTTGACTGTTTTGCCCTCACGCGAATTCCCCGTTCCGAAAACATCCAGGCAGATGCTCTCGCGGCCTTAGCATCAAATTCTGATCCAGGACTTAAAAGGGTATTCCGGTCGAATTCATCGAACACCCGAGCATCAGACCACCAATCATCGTCAACCTCATAGAAGGTTAAGATGACGAAGAAGAAGAAGTTGCAATACAACTGCAATCAGAGCAATCTGATTACGGCTGCGATACCACGTGGCTGCAGAAAATTCAAGACTACATTATCGACGGATGCCTGCCGACCGAGAAATGGGCAGCCCGCAAAGTCCGAACACAGGCCGCGCGCTACGTAACAGTAGATGGAAAAATTTACAAATGGAGATTATTCGGACCACTCATGACGTGCCTAGAAGGGGAAGATGCGAAAAAAGTGATGGAAGAAGTACATTCTGGGTCCTGCGACAATCATTCCAGCGGAAGATCACTGGCAGTGAAAATCAAACGCCATGGATACTACTGGCCAACGATGATCGGAGATTGCGAGAAGTTCGCACGAAAATGCGAAAAATGCCAGAGGCATGCTCCAACCATCCGACAACCAGCCGAAGTCCTCTCCTCCATCACATCGCCCTATCCTTTTATGCACTGGGCCATGCACATTGTCGGTCCCCTTCATAATTCAAAGCAAAAGCATTTCCTTTTAGTCCTCACCGATTTCTTTTCAAAATGGGTAGAGGCAGATTCATACGCAAGTATAAAAGATGTACACGTCGAAAGTTTCGTATGGAGAAACATCATCTGTAGGCATGGAGTTCCTGGCAAGATCGTAACCGATAACGGATCTCAGTTTATCTCCACCCGGTTCGAGGCGTTCTGCGAAAAATGGAAGATACGGCTTAACAAATCGACGCCAAGGTATCCGCAGTGTAACGGACAAGCTGAAACGATTAATAAAACCATTCTCGACGGACTGAAGAAACGCTTAGAGGCTAAAAAAGGCAGGTGGGCCGACGAACTCGAGGGAGTCCTCTGGTCCCACCGTACCACCCCGTGGCGAGCAACAGGAGAAACCCCTTTCGCTCTGGTGTACGGAACTGAATGCATGATTCCCGCAGAAGTAGAATTCCCCGGTGTTCGAAGAAGATTACTTCCCGAACGAGAGGAGCTCAACAACGCAATGCTCCTCGACGACCTCGATCTCATTAACGAGCGCCGAGATTGAGCGCTCATATGAATCCAAAATAACCAACACGCAGCCGCGAAGTACTACAATTCCAACGTACGGAATCACAGATTTAATCAGGGAGATCTAGTCCTTCGCAAAGTCTTCCAAAACACCGTTGATCGAAACGCGGGAAAACTCGGAGCAAACTGGGAAGGACCCTATAAAATCGAAAAAATCGTCCGACCAAGCTCCTACCAAATAGCCAACATGCAAGGCATAAAAATTCTAAGGACTTGGAAT
>NC_027751.1:35667295-35668415 GCF_000695525.1 Brassica oleracea var. oleracea
TCTGGGCTTGGCGACGAACTAATTTCTCTCGAAAGGAGAGATGATCGGCAACGCAAGCCGGCGCTTCGACCGGAGGAGTCGGAATCGGCGCTGGAGATGTAGCCTCGCCCATCTCCACATCGGAACTTCGCTTGTCACCATGGGAAGAAGACATGTTAAAAACAAGAGATTTGGAGCTAGAGAGTTTTTGAAGGTTTGAAGAAGGAAAGGTGTGAAGCAAATGAATGACAAGAACTCACTACTTATAGAAGTATGGGCTCGGAATTTTATATTTTTTAAATAAACATTTTCTCGAGAATTCTCTTCCACGGAGTTTGAATTAAACTTCATTCAATACGCCTAACTTCGCCAAAATCGTCAAACCGCCCGCAAGAGTCTCGACTCTAACGAGCTGGGGGGCTAACTGTTGGGGTCAAAAACGGTTACGACGAAGTTAACGTCCAAATCCCCGAAGAAGAAAAATTCTTCGACAAATACTTTTTCGAAATAGATTCTTCTTTACGAAAAGCTTTGCGGAAGAAACGCGAATCATCGGACAAGACCTCGAGAAGGATAGTTATGCAGCGACCAAACACGTGCTCTGCTCGGTCGCTACGTAGCGACCGAGTTCGAGCCAAAGGTCAGTCGCTACGTAGCGACTAAATGTCCATTCTGCTCGGTCGCTACGTAGCGACCGAGCTCGAACCAAAGTTCGGTCGCTACGTAGCGACCGAGCTCGAACCAAAGATACGACATCAGTCCATGCATTCTCGTCTACCCTTCGATGCTATCTCCCGAATACCGTAGCGAACCCATCTCACGTTCCCCGCCATTTCTAAGTTATCAATCAAACTTTACCGTAAAAGCCGCGGAAAGTTCATTCTTTATCGAAAGAAGCCGTAATAAGCGCTTCGAGTTTGAAGACGGCCCAAAGGGACCTAAGACATGACTCGATGCCCAACTTACGATTTCTTAACCAACAGCCCGTAAACCGCTTGTTGGTTTACGCTTGGTTCACAAGGAAAGATAAATGTCAAGTTTCCGCGGATAAATACGAAATTTTGAAGATAATTACGAAGATCGGAAAAAATGGAATATCTCCATTTTTATGCTATGGCGGCTTAAGGGCAGAAGAGGAAAG
>NC_027751.1:35668469-35677125 GCF_000695525.1 Brassica oleracea var. oleracea
TCTAAAAATCTTGAAATGCATCTCATGGACGTTGTGACTGCATATTTATATGGATCGTTGGATAACGATACATATATGAAACTCCCTGAGGGATTGAAAATGCCAGGGGCATTGAAAGAAAAATCCAGGGAGATTTGTTCAGTCAAGTTACAACGATCACTATACGGATTAAAGCAATCCGGACGCATGTGGTACAATCGCTTAAGTAAATATCTTTTGAGTAAAGGATATGTGAATAATGCGATATGTCCATGCGTTTTTATAAAGAAATCGTCATCTGGCTTTGTGATCATTGCTGTATATGTAGATGACCTGAACATAATTGGAACTCAAAAGGAGGTTGATGATGCTCGAACTCATATGAAAGAGGAGTTCGAAATGAAAGATCTCGGCAAGACAAAGTTTTGTCTTGGGCTTCAGATAGAGCATCTCCGAGAAGGAATATTTGTGCATCAATCAAACTATACGAAAAGGTTATTGAAACGCTTTCGTATGGACAAAGCGACTCCTTTGAGTACTCCAATGATTGGTAGATCTCTCAATATTCAGAGTGATCCTTTTAGGCCCTGCGAAGATAGCGAGAAGATATTACTATGAGTGCTATCGGTGGGCTGTTATATCTTGCAAACTGTAGCAGACCAGATATAGCTTTTGCTACTAATCTACTGGCGAGATATAGTTTTGCTCCTACTCGCAGGCATTGGGACGGAATAAAACACTTATTCCGTTACCTTCAAGGTACATTTGATTTAGGGTTAATGTATTTTAGAAAACCCGAGTTTAGTATGGTTGGTTTTGCAGATGCATGATACTTATCAGATCCTCATAAGGCTCGATCGCAAACCGGCTATGTTTTTACAATTGGTGAAACCGCGATCTCTTGGCGGTCCCAGAAACAAACTCTGGTTGCGACTTCTTCAAATCATGCTGAAATTATTGCGCTTCACGAAGCATGTAGAGAATGTGTATGGCTTCGGTCAATGAGTCACCACATACAAGAATCAAGCGGAATAGTTAACAAGAAAGTGCCGACAAAAATATTTGAAGATAATTCGGCTTGTGTTGCTCAACTCAAGGAAGGCTACATTAAGAGTGACGGAACAAAGCACATCCCTCCAAGATTTTTCTCATACATACGTGAACTTGAGAAAAATAAAGATGGATAATCAAGGGGAAGTGTTGCATGAGATTATCCATCTGACATCTGGAAACACGTGTGCTGACACTAGGTATACATATCATAGTCAGCATGGCACATGTCATTTTAATATTTTGTCCTTTTCTTCAAGTCGGTTTATTTTACTCTCCTATAAATAGTACTTTGTGCTTGCTGTAAAAGAATATAGATGAGATCATCTTTTATCTTCTGACGCATTCTCTCACATACAAAATAATAATAAGAAAGTCATATTCTCCCTCTCTCGTAACTCTCCATAACTCTCCACTAAAATACAAAAGTAAAAAGCAAAAGCAAATATATTATTATAAAGTCTCTTCAACTCTTTATTTCTAACACATTTAATGCATCCAGTAATTTATTTTCTTTAGTTTGTGCTCCCATTATAGTTAAAGTCTAGAGTCGCTTCTGAGCCTTAGCACTTTTCTATCTCGTGTAGTTCCTAAATCTGTTCAGGTTTAGAAAAAATCACTCTCTGATAGTTGGTATCAACCAAGTTATAATACAAACACTTTTTTACAGTTCTATTAAAAGCGTTCCATTCTGTCTCTCTAAATGCTAAACCAAGTTTTGGGAAGAGACTGACTTAGCAACTATACGAATTAAAAAAGGATTAAGGTCGCATGTTCCAGTTCAGGAGAAATCAGTCCGTGATAGGCAGGAGAAATGATCATTTGGTAAGGACATAAAGGGCGTAGAGGATCCCAACAAAATATAAAATTATTCCAAATTTTAATTTCTGTGAAATATATAAATGTGAAAACAGAACTACATGTGAGTCGATCAAATAAAACTAAAAACTGTACGTATTTACCCGGCAACCATATCTGAGAAAGACGCCATCTCCTCTATTGCTCCTATATCTGAAAGAGTAATCTCCAAGGGACCCAGTCTAATTTTTATTTTGTTTTGATTTATTTTTAAATAAAAAATTAAGCTAGTTAGTGATTTATCCCTAAACATAATCTTTAGTAATGTGACGCCGATAGTCTCTTTCATTTTGTTTTTCTCTTCTTCTCTTTCTCTATTTTTCTCTCTGATTTTTTTTTCTTCTGTAAACTTCAACCACCAAAACTTAAATAGATCCGGCGATTCTTCTCTTTTTCTCTACGAAATGCGGTGGCTAACCCTGATATAACGCCGTAAGGTCACCGACTATCAAAACCGAAGAAGAAATCACAGCGGTTGGGGCTTTGATAATGGCGGAAAAGGAGAAAGATACAGCGTCAGTAGGTCAATGATTTCGATCTACAATGATTGGATCTATAGTGATTGGATTCTATTTCTTTTTGTTATGTACGTTTCTGATTTAGGGTTGTAAAAGAAGATTCTGGGATTTTTGTGATTTAGGGTTCTTCTTCTCTCTCTTTAAGGCATTTTCGTGTTTCTTATTTATTTCATCTTCATATCTGATTTTAGTAGTACTCAGTATAACTAGTATAACACTATATATGATGTATACCTAACACATTAGTAGTACGCAGTATTACAAATATGACTCAGTATAACTAGTAAAACTCAATATAACTAGTATAATTTGGTATATCTAATTCATTAGTAGTACGCAGTATTACAAGTATAACTCAGTATAACTAGTATAACTCAGTATAACTAGTATAACCAGTATAACTACACCTCAGTAGTACTCAGTAGAACTAACATCAGTATTACCTAGTAGAACGAAGTACAACTAAGTAAAACTATACGATATAATGTAGTATTCAAATTTTGAAATTTTGAAAACTCGAAATTTTGAAACTTTGAAAATTTGAAAATTTGAAAATTTGAAATTTTGAAAATTTGAAATTATTTTTTATTTTAAAAAATAATAATTTTGAAAAATTAAAAAGGGCAAAATCGGATTTCCATATTTCATTAAAGCAATGAGTGTATAGGAGATTTGAGAGACCCATAGGAGATTGCTCTATCACATAAGGGGGCATGGGAGGAGTTGACTCGGAGGATAACAAAAAGAATCTTTCTCTTTCTCTCTTTTTTCTCGGAACAATGGCTTGTCTATGCCCTCCTGAAATCTCCTATACCCCCAATTCATTAATGAAGTCGTGATTGACGAAAATACACTCTTATTTAAGAAAAAAAATTAGATAAAACATAAATTGAAGTTTCGGTTAGGTTGGATTGGTTTAAGGTTTGATTAAAAATCAGTTTTGACTTTATCAATTTTAAAAAAATAATAATAAAACATGGCAAAAAAAGGAGCGTAACCGCAGTTCTTCGTTCCCAGCTCCGCTTTCGCTCACCTCCACTCCCTCAGCTCTGGAAGCTCTCTCGCAGCTCAGCTTCTCCTCCTGAACCTCCACTCCTCTCTCCCTCAGCTTCTCCATCGCCACCGTCTGTCAGCGTAGACCAATCAGAAGTAGGTTGTGGTCTCCGTTTTGAGCTTTCTTTGGGAGTAGGTTTTAATGGATTTGCAATTGAAATGCACAACGGCCTTGTTTTGTTTGGGGGTCAATTTGTAAAGGAAATTGGTATATAATGCATTTCAGTGGTGGAATGAGAGTGTATAGGCAGTAGAATTAGACCTAGATCGATCTTGGGCACCTGAAGCCTAATTCAATTTGTTCTTGATAATTGTAGTATAACTGTCTAACTCGGAACAACGGGTAGAACTGTGGATAACTGGAAAACTAGGAACAACTGATTGAACTGTGGATAACTGGAAAAACTAGGAACAACTGGTATAACTTTGGATAACTGTAGTCAGTTTCTTGTGTTTGTTCCTTTTTTTGGCAGGATACAATGAGCAATCACGTCAGTGATTTAACTGGTAGTCCGAAGAGAGCTACAAGATGATGTATAGCTATTTGTACATGTTAGAGCAAGTGATTCTGGGAACAAAAACCTGTGTGAAATTGGATGATGCAAGTAAATTCAAGTACCTCTTCATAGCTTTGGGAGCTTGCATTGAAGGGTTTGCAATTATGAGGAAAGTGATAGCTGTGGATGCGACATGGCTGAAGAACAGATATGGTGGTGTTCTAGTTTTCGCGAAAGCTCAAGATCCTAATGTTCACAGTTATCCACTTGTTAGTTGGACTTGGTTTTTTGAGATGCTTAAAAGTGTTATACCAGACTCTTCTGAACTGGTTATCATGAGTGAAATAAATCAGAGCCTGATCTTTGCTATAGGAAATGTTTTTCCACAGGCTTACCATGGTCATTGTTTATGGCATTTGATGGAAAATGTGAAATGGCATGCTTGTAACGTCAACAAGAATATAGTCGGGCATAGATTTATAAAGTTGGGCAGATATTATACGGTGGATGACTTCAACTCTGCTTATGACTCATTTAAGATAAGATATCCTGCTGCGTACAAGTATGTGGAGAAACATACTGAAAAGGACAAATGGTAAGAGTTTTTTTCCCACGTGACAGGTACAACTTGGATACATGCAACAATGTGGAATCAATGAAGAACGTGGTTAAAGAGGCAACAAGGTTGGCCTTAATACCAATGCTGGATTGTATCATTAGGAAATTCTCTGATTGGTTCAATCAACAAAGGATGATGTTTCTAGATCAATCGATACAAGACTGGTGCCTCTGGTTGAGAACTACTTGCACGATCTATGGGCTGAGAACTACTTGCACGATCTATGGGCTGTTGCACAACAGCTATCTGTGCGGGAGCTTGATAGTTATGAGCTTAAGTACGAGATCACTGACACTGCAGGAAAGATGTTTTGGGCGACCTTGGTTGGAAAATCTAGTACTTGCAAGGTGTAGGATTATGAAAAGTTTATTTGTCTGCACGGACTGGCAGCTTACATCTATTTCACTAAGAACGTTGATGGCAGCCGCCTTAATATCCATGAGCTGTGCTCAAAATACTACTGGACGGAGCTGTGGGCTTTGGCGTATTTCAGGAAATTTTATGTTGTGCCCGACATGTCTTCTTTGAATGTACCGGATCAGATCAAGGAGGTGAAGATCATGCCTCCAGATCGCATCACACGGAAGGGAAGGAAAAGAGTTAAAAGTTAGTTATTTGGATGAATTAGGAGTAATACATTTAGCTCTATTATCTGTTTATTTTGTGTTGTATGCTTCGGAAAAACTGAGTAAAACTTGGTTATCTACTTTGTTTTGTTCCTTTGTTTTGTAATGACATTAGTATTATCTATATCAAAACTCGGTTATCATAGTTTTCCATTTGATTTCTATACTCTAACTTATAATTCTTACAAACATGACAAATGTTTTTGCAAAATTTTGAATACTCGTAATATATGCATTATAAAACCTTGTAGTTTCAATCACACTTTTTCAAAGAAGAACTTCTTACAAAGGAAATTTTCGACTTATATCTATTAAACCTACATTGTTGTACAGAACAATAGAAATTACATTTTTAAGTACTAAACTCGAAAGTAAAACTAAAAAACAAATTAAAAAAATTAGTAACACTAAATAAATTAGAAACCACCAAAAGTAGAACTATGACCAAATTTCGTAACACTACTATCTTCTGTATAACTAAGAACAAATCTTAGGAGGGAAATGAATTTTTTTTGGCGCCTAAACAATAAAAAAAGAACGAAAGAAATTTCTCATCTCAGTTGGAATCTTCACTTTTTCTTATCCATCTCTCTCTCCTCTTAAACTCTCTATATCTCTCTCTCTCTCTCAGAATTCTCATCTCAACCACACAACATCCTCTCACTTTTTCTTATCCATCTTTCTCTTCCTTCATTTCGAGAGTCAAACGGGTCCATTTCCCGAATCTTCCATTTACCAACACTAATTCTCTCTCTCTTCTATTACATCTGATACAACACCTTCCCTCTTCCTCTTCCAGTTCTCTCTATTCCTTTCGACCTCTCTCTCTCTCTCTCTCGGAATCGTTCGATCTCTCTATCTCTTTTCTTCTCTTCTCAGATGGAAAAAGCGAAGGTGGAAAAAGCAAAGGTGGAAAAAGCGAAGATGGACGTGGGTTCGGGATTTTCGACGAGGAGCCGAAATTATGGTTGGAGATTGTGTTTTTGTTAGCTTACCGGCGAATATAACGCAAGCTTGGACTGACAAAAACTCAGGTCAATGATTTTATAGCTGTCCGCGATATGTTATGATAATTGAACTTTAGATGTGGAATATATATTTAAAAACAAATTTGGACCTTGTGGCAGCGTGGAGATGAATGCAATTACTTCTCTTGGTTTGATGAAGAGGAAGGGTACGAAATGGCAAAGAAGAGCTTTGATTGAAGCCCGAGATGAGATCAGGCAGAAGACCAGAGTGATTGAGCAATTAATTAAAAGCATCTCAGAAATGAAAAGCAATTTGGAGAACAAAGAGACAGTGGATGACGATAATGACGATGGGGTTGTTAGAAAGTTTGAAGAATTCTATGTTTAAGTGTTTTGGATTGTCGGTCTTTTCCTCATTTATGGTGGGTCTTTTCCTGTTTGTTTTCCGTTTCTTTTCTTCGGCGAATAGGCTTACAAGTCTTTATTTTGTGTTTTGTCTAAGACTTGTAAAACTCCAAACTTTCGTTTATTTATTTTGTGGTTGACGATAACATGAAATTGAAATTGCAACATGATCTCATTAAATTGCAACATCCTAAAAATGAAATTGAAATTGAAATTGTAACATCAAGAAAATGATAGTTTCAAATTTCTACAAACCGAAAGACATAGAGTTTTGCAAAATAATCCGACATAAACAGTTCCCATGAAACATCAACAAAACAACTCAGGGTTCCTTTCTTCTCTTTCTCTTTGATCCCTTCTGCCCTTCCTTCACAAACGGATGGGAACACTATCGACAATGAACCACACTTCTTTGATTGCTTCGATGGGCTCAAATTCCTGCAAGTTACATTTACTTCTACGCCAGTTATACCAATAATATCAAATAGTTTTCACAAAGTTAGTACAGTATTCCTTAGTATACCTACATATTACTAAATTTACTAATTTCTCAATGTTTCACCGAGTGGTACTAGTATTACTATAGTTATACCATAATTCCTAGTTCTACACATCATTACCATAATTTCTATTTCTAGTTCTACACATGATTCCTTCCTTCATTCCTTCACCAAAACATTACCAATTCAAACAAAACCTACGATTCAAAATCCAATCCTAAATTGGGAATTCTCCTAAATTGTTACCTCGTTGTCGTCCTCCTCCTCGCCCCCATCCTTATCTCCTTCCATTACACTTTCCGAACCTTTATCCTCAGGGACATCATCCTCACCGTCATTCTCCTCTCCAGATGTAACTGCCACTGCAGCTTCAACGAGGACATCATCCACACCGTCATTCTCCACTATACACCTATACTAATTTGGAAGAAATAATGTATATAAAGTTCAAAAAAAAAAAATCATTATATCTAGAAATTAACTTAAAAGTGGTGATGGAAAATCCATGTGCAATCAAAAAACAAAAGTAGAAGATTTGAAGATAAGAAACACTCAAATGTTCATAGTACGTACGTACACGTTCACATACACACACCGAAATCTTGTAAAGTTAAAGTAAGTCAACTGACTTTTGTCTAAGAACACTTACCAGAGAAAGAATAAAAGAATATTGATGTTGTTAACAATTCTCCATCTGTTATGAAAAGAACTGGAATTTTATTATATCGCAGGAATTTAAATAAAGCAAAATTTTATACTCGTACGAAGAAGATAATACTGATAAGAAGAGAGGATGTGTTATTGAAGGAGAAGGATGGTGTGTTTACAATCGATCGAAACGATCGTTTATATAGAAGAGAAATTCACTGTGCAAATAGTGCAGCGGGCCCCACATCTTTTATATTTTTCAACGTTTGCGGCTAATCTTTCATAACACTCCCCCTTGGGGACCGGTGTCACTATCCACTCTCGCTTAACGTCTATGTTGCCTCGTTAAAAATCTTTCTAGGAAAACCCAATGGGAAAAACCATAGTAACGTAAAAAGAGTACAACTACGTAAGTTCCCCCTCGAATGAGCAGTCATAGATCCTTCTGATGACGCATTCCAATGTTACGAACATGTTTTCTGAATACCGAAGTCGGAAGTGATTTTGTGAAGAGGTCAGCTGCATTGTCGCATGATTGGACATATCTTACTTCAATCTCTTTCTTCTTCACGAGCTCTTGAGTGTATGAGAAGAACTTCGGATGAATATGCTTCGTTCTATCGCTTTTGATATATCCGTCCTTTGTTTGAGCAACACATGCTGCATTATCTTCGTATAAAATAGTTGGTTCTATATTTTCGTCAATTCCACTGCTTGAACAGATGTGTCGGCTTATTGATCTTAGCCATACACATTCTCTACTTGCTTCATGGAGTGCAATGATCTCAGCATGATTTGAAGAAGTAGCCACGAGCGTTTGTTTCTGAGAACGCCAAGATATAGCAGTGCCTCCGATCGTAAAAACGTATCCTGTTTGCGATCGGGCTTTGTGTGGATCTGAAAGATATCCTGCATCTGCAAAACCAACCATTTGA
>NC_027751.1:35681437-35685817 GCF_000695525.1 Brassica oleracea var. oleracea
AGTCTGAAAATATCGTATTAAACGGTCAATCAAATCTATAAAATTTCATAAAAGTAAAAAATTATGACAATAAAATATTTATGTTATGACAACAAATCATGCGACGGCTCAGCCGATCAATGCAGAGTAATAAATAAATTATACGGCGGCTCGGCCGACCAATTAATAACAAACAGAATATAAGGCGGCTCGGCCGACCAATAAATAATAAACAGGATATAAGGCGGCTCGGCCGACCAATAAATAATAAACAGAATATAAGGCGGCTCGGCCGACCATTAATAAATTAAATTATTAGTAAATAATATAGGCGGTATTCCGGCCATTATAACATAATATAAATAATAGTAGAGGCGGTATACCGACCATTATAACAGGGTATAAATGATACAAATAAATTTTACCGAATCGCCGAGTGATCGTGCTGATAACGTGTTATGAAAAGAACTGGAATTTTATTATATCGCAGGAATTTAAATAAAGCAAAATTTTATACCCGTACGAAGAAGATAATACTGATAAGAAGAGAGGATGTGTTATTGAAGGAGAAGGATGGTGTGTTTACAATCGATCGAAACAATCGTTTATATAGAAGAGAAATTCACTGTGCAAATAGTGCAGCGGGCCCCACATCTTTTATATTTTTCAACGTTTGCGGCTAATCTTTTATAACACCATCCACTTTTTTTGCAAGAAAATGGACAAGATAGTTTCTTCACATCACCTGCATCATCTCATGAGAGAAACGGATGTAATATAACAAACACTGTAGGAATGTATAAAAGCATCATCATTGATAAAATGAGAAGACACAATTTTAATTTTAAAAAACGGATGTAATATAATAAACATTGTAGGAATGTAATATTATGCATAGACATATAATTACAAAAACACTATATTACATCTGAAAGGATACATAATTATAGAAGGAATACTTATTGAAATATGTTAACAGTTATTAAAAAATAATTTGTGTTTTATAATGAGAAGACAAAATTTTAAAACTAATAATTGTAATAAAAACATTTACCGGAGTATTTTAACTACTTTGTAAAAACTTTTCCAATGTTGGAACTCCCCTGCTCAGCTTGTGCGATCGCTGGACAGAACAATACCCTGAGTTCAATAGCCTTCTGATGCAAAGATGGCTGGGAAAGAATTAAAAGTTCTGCAGCTGCAGTAGAAATATAAAGATGTAAACATTTTTTCTTTTGTTGATATATAAATTTAACATTTTAACAAAAAAAATTTTTTTCCAATGGTTGCATGTCGGAGAAACAAAGATAATATCAGTTTTTTTTTTAATGAAAAGACACAACCTATTGACACTAAAATGAGATTTTAATTATTAATTATTAAAAATAAGTTGTCCTTATACTGAGAAACACAACTCTTAATACTAATAATTATATAAAACACTTATTGAGATTGTAACTACATTTTAAGACTTTTCTAATATTTGCATAATATAAAAATAAAACTAATCTCCGTTTTTAATGAATATACACACAACCTTTCAACATTAAATGAGATTCTTATTATCAATAAATCCTTTATAATGAGAACCCACAAATTTGAAAACTAATCTACTAATAATAGCAATTTCAATTAATTCTAAAAGTTGTGAATTCCAATTATGTTGACAGGTTGTGACTATTCATACATAGCTTTGAAAAACTATAAATATTTCACGTTATTGAGTTTCTTATTGTAATCTTTCACAATTAATTAAAATTTGTTTTTGATCATATGATTTTGTTTTTATTTAGGGTATTTTTTTGTAATGATGTGTCTCTTTAAAAAAATATTTTAGAGATACTATTTTAAAATAACTACCTATAATCTGAAAAATTATGACTATTTGTATATAGCTTTCAAAATCTATAAATAATCCATGTTCATGAGTTTCTTACTGTAAATCTTTCACAAATTCTTAAAACAGTGACGAAAAAAGTTCTGTGTAGTTACCTGGTTCTAAATATTTAGAAGATTAGCTGACAAAAAAATATTTAGAAGATATTCAAATGAAACGTTGTTAATAAAATATTGTAAGAAGAGTCATTCGTGTATGGCTAGCAACAAATCTTAAACGAAACAATGAATTTATTAATCTAAATTTTCTTCTACTAGATGAAAGGTGTTTTTTTTAAGGTGTGTTTTTCGTTTTTATAATTTTTTCATTTGTGATCATGTCACAAAAGTCTGTAAATTTTGGTAACACAATATCCTTTTGAACGACATTGATAATAATGTTGTGAAACAATAGATTTAGAGCTGAATGTTTCTGTATATCATTAATGAATAAGTGTTCCCTTTATATAGGAGATTACAAGATAAGTAAAAAGGAAAGTATTCAAAACCTAAACCAACTAGGATTAGGAAAAACTACTAATACACAATATGGAAAGATTACAAAGAAAGGAAATTCTAATCATACAAGAAAAGGAAAACATGTATGTGGCCGCCTCTCTCTCTCCTCAATGTGGCCGACTCTCTCTCCTCTCTCTCTCTCCTGTGGATGGGCCGGTTTATGGACCGGGCCGGTTATAGACATCCATCAATTGATTTATAACACTCCCCCTTGGATGCCATAACCATTCAGGGATTGTAATACGCTTAATGTTGCCTCATTAAAACCTTATCATGAAAAAACCCAGTGGGACAAAAACATGATGAAGGAAAAAGAGTACAACATGTACTACTCCCCCTGATGAGAACCTCAGTGGAGGTCTTTCAGCCTACGCATCCCAATCTGATGCGTGAACTTCCTGAATGTACAGGTCGGAAGTGCCTTAGTGAATAAATCGTCCGAGTTATCACTAGACCGTACTTGGATCACTTTGACCTCTCCGGTCTTTTGCAAATCGTGGGTAAAGAAGAACTTAGACAAAATATTTTTTGTCATATCCCCTTTGATATAACCATCTTTGAGCTGAGCAATGCAAGCCGCATTGTCCTCGAAGATAATGGTCGGCTCTTTGCACTCGACCATCCCACAATCTGATCGGATATGTTGGGTCATCGACCTCAACCAAACGAACTCGCGGCTGGCCTCATGAATTGCTAGTATTTCCGAATGATTGGATGATGTGGCCGCGATGGTCTGTTTCATGGAACGCCATGATATGGTCGTACCTCTGAATGGGTCAGTGTCCAGGCCGAGTGATCTCACGACCATGGGACTGGTCAGAGGATGGCAATCGTCCATTCTTGAGTACTTTTTCTGTGTATGCCTTCTGATGCAAAAGGATACCCTCACTTATGTACTCAAGCTGTAATCCCAAACAGAATTTTGTTTTCCCGAGATCTTTCATCTCAAATTTTGTCTTAAGGTATTCAACCGTTTGGGAAATCTCACTAGAGGTTCCAAGGATGTTCAGATCATCAACATACACAGCTATGATCACGAAACCTTGATTTTCGAATTTCTTTATGAAAATACATGGACTGATAGGGTCATTTCTATATCCCGCTGTTACTAGGTACTCACTGAGTCTATTGTACCACATCCGTCCGGATTGTTTCAGTCCATAAAGAGATTTTTCCAACTTAATACAATGTTGGTCTCGAGAACTCTCTTTGTTTTTCAATTCTATACCCTCTGGGACTTTTATATAAATGTCATTATCCAGTGGACCATAAAGGTATGCAGTTACAACATCCATTAACCGTAAATTTAGACCCTCTCTCACGGCCAGACTTATCAAAAATCTGAAGGTCGTAGCATCCACCACCAGGGAGTATGTCTCCTCATAATCTATTCCAAGTCTCTGGGAGAATCCTTGTGCAACAAGCCGGGCTTTATACCTCACGACTTCACCATTCTCATTTCTCTTTCTCACAACGACCCATTTGTATCCCACTGGTTTAATATCATGAGGTGTTCGGATTATTGGACCAAACACACCTCTCTTTCTCAATGATTCTAACTCCACGTTTATGGCTTTTTTCCACTTAAGCCAATCTGATCTTTGCATGCATGCATATATAGACGTGGGTTCTTGATCCTCATTATCCATAAGTTCAAGTGCTACTTCATAAGCAAATAAATCATCCATGTCGACATGTTTTATGTTCCACTGTTTCCCAGGCAAAACATAATTCATTGAGATCTCATTATTATATGCACCATCAGTACCAAGAATCTTGGCGTCCCAAGAATCATTGTTTGACACATCAGGGCAGGCCACTTTAGTGGCATCAGGTCCGGCCATGTCTAAAGCCGGGTTGGTCGCGGCCACATCACGGGCTTGATCGGCCACGGCCATGTCTGGTGTCTTATGATCCTCGGTTGCACCTTTCTTTATTTTCCGAGGGTTCTTATCTTTGGAACCTATTGGTCTACCACGTTTCACACATTGGATAGACTCTGTAGCT
>NC_027751.1:35686041-35693361 GCF_000695525.1 Brassica oleracea var. oleracea
TCTCCCCCTAAGGTCGGATGTTCGGATTCATTAAAATGACAATCCGCATATCTAGCCTTAAACAAATCACCCGTAGTTGGCTCAAGATATTTTAAAATCGTGGGGGAATCAAATCCGACATATATCCCTATCCTCCTTTGAGGTCCCATCTTTGTTCTCTGTGGTGGAGCTATAGGAACATAAACGGCACAGCCGAATGTCTTAAGATGGGATACGTCTGGCTCATGACCCGTAAGTAATTGTAATGGGGAATACTTATGTTCACTTGATGGCCTGATGGGTATGAGCTCGGCCGCATGAAGGACTGCATGTCCCCACTCTTAGACCGGAAGTCTCGACCTCATGAGTAATGGTCGAGCTATGAGCTGTATGCGTTTAATAAATGACTCGGCCAAGCCGTTTTATGTATGTACATGTGCCACAGAGTGTTCCACACTTACCCCCATGGACATACAGTAGTCATTAAACGCTTGGGAAGTGAACTCACCAGCATTATCAAGACGTATAGTCTTTAATGGAAAATCTGGAAAGTGTGATCGTAATCGAATTATCTGAGCAAGCAACCTGGCAAAGGCCAAGTTACTGGTCGACAGGAGACAGACATGCGACCATCTAGTGGACGCATCTATGAGGACCATGAAATATCTAAACGTTCCACAAGGTGGATGTATTGGTCCACAAATGTCTCACTGAATTCTTTCTAGAAAATTTATAGTCTCTTTAGTGACTTAAACTGGCGATGGCCTAGAAATGAGTTTCCCTAGGGAACAAGCTACACAAGATAGGTGCTTAGGGATGACTCGTTACTCTTTAAGGGAATGGCCGTTCGAGTTCATAATCAGTTTACGCATCATGGACGACCCGGGATGACCCAGCCGGTCGTGCCACAAAGTGAAGTTATCGATTGCCTCTTTATTAAAAGCGACATTAGCTTTTATTTTATTATATAGGTCTTTAAAACAAGTTTAAAATAATAGACAACATAGAATTTAAAAACACCAAAACATAGAAATCATATTATAATGTCGAAATCACTTCAGTCTTTAAGACAATCCAAAGTTTCATAATCCATAAGATCGTCCTTGTCATGATCAAAGTCTTTTTCATTGTCTTGACAAACCATATTGCTGGGGTCAAAATCGGTCACGACGGAATCAATGTCTGAAAGTCCGTAAAAATCGGCATGAACGTTTTTACGAAAATAAATCTTTGGAAAAGATTTATTCTTACGAAGAGCCCTGCGGAAGAAACACGAGACATCGGAGAAAAGCCCGAAAAAGGTCGCACAGTCGCTACGTAGCGACCGAGCTCTAGCCAAGCTCGGTCGCAACGTAGCAACCGAGTGTCCGTCCCGCTCGGTCGCTACGTAGCGAACGAGCGTGTGTTTCGTTCGGTCGCTATGTAGCGACCGAGCTCTTCCAAAACGTCGATACTACAAGAATCCATGCATTCTCGTCTACCCTTCGATGCTGTCCCCCGAAGACCGTAGCGAACCCATTTCATGTTTTCCGCCATTCGAAGTCATCAATCAAACTTTACGATAAAAACCGCGGAAAGTTCATTTTAATCGAAAGAAGTCGTAATAAACGCTTCAAGTCGAAAGACGACCCAAAGGGACCTAAGGCATGACTCGAAGCCCACCTTACGATTTCTTAACTAGCAGCCCGTAAACCGTGGGATGGTTTACGCTTGGTTCGCAAAGAAAGATAAATGTCAAGTTTCCACAAATAAATACGAAATTTTGAAGATAATTACGAAGATCAGGAAAAATGGAATATCTCCATTTTTAGGCTATGACGGCTTAAGGGCATAAGGGGAAAAGCGTAAATCGACCTAGGAGCGAGTATATAAGGAGTCCTAGGCGAGAGGCATGAGGGTCAACTTTTTAGATTCATAACTCTCGGCACTTAGAAACTCTGAGGCATTATTCTCGACATGCTCTGTTTCCATGACTGACACCTGATTACTAGATCACAAGCAGTTCGATCTCTTGGTTCACTCTTGAAATACGTTCTGCTTGATCCTCGAAAGGGGTACGTAGGCAGCCTTTCATAAGGTTCAGTCCGAAATCAATCAAAAACCTTTTCTCTATTTTCTTCGTCTTTTGTTATTGAGCTGCGAGTCAACTAGGTTTGAGCTTTTATGATTTCCGCATATATTTGGTCACTTGCCGTTGGCTCTCGCAGAGATCCGGGTATATTAGGGTTTTCCTAGTTTCCTATTTTAACGTAAATCGACAGTATGAATTTCGGTTCCCACAGTTTGGCGCTAGAAGGAGGGGAGTTACGACTGCGCCTATGGCCAAAGCCTATGCAAACGCCACAGTTCTTGAGAAAATCGAAAACCTTGCTGCGACTTTTCGCCACAGGAAGTGCAATGAAATGAGCTCGCGATTTCTCTTATAGCTCGGTCGCTACGTAGCGACCGAGAACGTACACGACTCGGTCGCTACGTAGTGACCGAGCACGCACACGGCTCGGTCGCTATGTAGCGACCGAGCACGCACACAGCTCGGTCGCTACTTAGCGACCGAGCACGCACACGGCGACCGAGCTCAAGCCACTTCTCCAATCTACGTAGCGACTGAGCACGTACGCAGCTTGGTCGTTACGTAGCGACCAAACTCTCCCATAATGTCGATACGACACGAATCCATGCATTCTCGTCTACTCTTTAATGCTATCTCCCGTGAGCCATGGCTAAACCATTCTTTGTTTCTCATCACTCAAAGTCATCAGTCAAACTTTACGATAAAAACCGCGGGAAGTTTTTTTTTATCGAAGAAACCGTAATAAACGTTTCGAGTCAAAAATGGCCCAAAGAGACCTAAAACGTAGCTCGAAGCCCCGGAGTTTCCGTTGAGATTTTACGACGAAAACAAGTAAGACTCGTCTAAACTCCTTCGCTTGCTCCAACTCGCCCTTAGCTCCATCTTTGTGTTCTCCTTCAAATCTCGATCGAAACGTCTCTTGTTTCGTCTCGATTGGAGTTACCATTGAAACTTTAAGACTAAAAAAAAAAAACCACAAAGACTAGTTTTCTCGCGTGCATTCAGATTAATCGTATAATACGGCAACGGTTAACTTAACACCTTAGCCGCTTCAACTATACGATTACGTTGAACCTTTTTATTGACTTCGTATCAGTCAAGTTCGGAAGATAAATGTCAAGTTTCAAAGGATAAACACCAATATCGAAAAAGGCGAACATACACAAGAAGAGGAAGGGGAAATGATATCAATTAAACTTTTTTGACTCAATTAAACTTTTTTGTCCCCTTCTTGACTCAATTAAACTTTTTTGAAAGCATTTAAATAAGACTCACAAAGTAAATTGATATCAGTAAACCTTCACTGGGACCTAAATTACATTGTCCCCAGTGTAAATCCAGTCAGAGTTATGGTGAAAACATAAATCATAAGGACTCAATGTAACAAGTTGTATCGATATACCTGACCGAACTTTGGATCGATCGATGGAATGATGGTACCATCGATCGTTTCTGGTGTTGTACTGTCGATCGATGTCGACATGGTCTCATCGGTCGATTTGGGCACACGTCTACTCGGTTCTTTTTTCTTTCTTTTTTTGACCTGCAAAATTAAAAACAAAAATTAGTAACTTATAGAATAAAACCAAATAAAATTACCGAATAGTGGGTTGCATTCTACTCAGCGCTTTGTTATAGTCATTTAGCTTGAATTTGGAAGTGTGTGGCTAGTATGGAGGTGAAAGACTACTTGCTGGGAAGCAAGTGTCTACTGCTTCTTTGTCCTTCTGGAACCATGTACCAATGAAGCTTCTTATGGCCTCTTCTGCTCTTGTCCAGTGATTCTTCAATACTGCTATTGTGCCTTCCACTGTATGCATCCTCCTCTCAAGATGTCCAATGCTCCCCTGATGCATTCTGAGTCTGGCATACGTCTACTCTGAGATATCCTTCAATTCCTGATTGATTTCCTCTTTCATCATGTCCTGAGAAAAATTAACATTATCAAGAATATCTTCGAATGACTGTAGCCTTTCCTCGAATAATGCAAGACGAGAATCGATCGATTTGTGGGAGTCACCATCGATCGATTTCGAAGCTCGTGCTCTGGTCGTTTGTTGCTGCTGAATCGTGGCTATGTCCTGCTTCATCTCGTCCGTGCGTGTAGTCAGCCAGCTGATACTGTTGTCGAATGGGTAGTAGAGATCATCAAGCCTCTTGTAGAAATCATCTTATGACATCCTTAAAGCTCTGTAGCTCCCTTGTGCCCTCTCATCAACCTCTTCTTTGTTGTAAGTGCATGGCTCTGGCATGGACTGAGTGTATCCCTCTGCATGTTTTGGAAGACATATATAAGAGCGCTCATGCATTGCAGCTCTTTCAAGAATGACTCTGATGTCCTCCTTTGACACATGGATGCCTCTACCATCTACAACTCGTGCATATCCATGATCATCTCTGTAGACAACATACTCATCTCTCTTTTCACAATGAAATATGCTTTGTCAGTTCTGATCATAGGCTCTCCGTCCGAACTCTAGGCAATTGTCGATCGATGGTGGGACTGGACTGTCGATCGATTTTCGACCTCGTGTTCGTTTCTGATACTCATAACGCATTTCTAAACCACAAGCCGTAGCAAACAGCTCGTCTATAACCCTATGCTGGTACTCTGGATCTCTACGTTGCTGAAGGAAGAGGTTGTCTGGTCCATTGGCCATCTCAGGGATGTCTGCAATATTTTCTCTCGATATTTTTTAGAACACATCCATCCATAGCTCGTCTTGGCCTCATGGGTCCCTGAAAATACCAAATTCATCTGGCGTTAGATACCCATAATATGTATCATCTTCTTGTTTTACCTAGGATGTCGGTGTGGAATGAGGGTCGATCGGTGAGCAGTTGCCGTCGATCGATTTTGCTTCCTCTGTTCTGGAGGAATGATGGATAACTCTTTCTTCCATAGCGAGACTTTGGTGCTCAATAGCATGTTCCTCTCTGTAATCCTCATCATACTCATCAGAACGTAGTGCAGTATCCATTGTATAGGTTTTTTGGCAGCAATTATCTGCGCAACTCCCAATCGAGTAGTTACTGTTGGACTCAATTTCGGTTAATATTTTTACCGGGCCAAAGAGAAGATGGGCCGTACGGTCCCGAGCAGAGGCAAAGCCCAACTCGCATGGCCGTGATCGAATGGACTGAGAGAATATTATCAGGTATGGAGTCAATATTTTAATGGTGTGAATATAAGTGAATTGAACCATTGGTCTCGTGTAACACCTATATATATATCAGAAATTAATAACCAACCCCCAGTCGTTTCATCAGTTATTGACTGACTTACTGAAGGTGTAATTAAACCTTAACAAACCTATTCTTTTGGATTGAGTTTCCAATAAATAATCCAATCCAAAGGTACAAAAACAAACTATTTAACGGTCAGTTATTTAAAATGAAAAAGGAAACAACTTGGCTTTTAACAAAAAGAAACGAAATAAGGAAATAACGATCAATAAATGATCAAGTTTTACAAAAAAGGAAATTAAAAAAACCTTGCAAAAATAAGGAAATTAAGACCTAGTTTTGCAACATCGCTCTCTCTATATATATATCATGCTCACTCGTTCCCCCAAGGATTTCAATCTCAAAGTCTCTCTCTCCCTCTTAAGACCCAAAAAAAAATCATCATCTTTCTAATACGGAATTATTTAGGGTTTATTGTCGTTTGAATCTTCTTCTACTATTGCCATGGAAATAGAAGAAACTAATATAATTGAAGTTGAAACGAAGGTGATGAATCTAGCGCTAAACATGGAGTCTATGAACATTCTCTCTATCCGTGTACACAATCTGATTCAAGATTTTACCGAAGACGTGATTTTACATATAAGATCACGTTACATCCGCTTGGAGCCACACGGCTTCAAGCCAAGTCATATCTCTGAACTCCTTCGTGGCCAACAAGTTAATGAATCTCAACACATAGGTGAAAAGATCGCTAATGAAATCAATCGTTCACTTAGTAATGATAAAACTCTCCGAGAGCCTGTCTTCGTGAACGTCGAAGTTGAATTCATCAAAGAGAGGCGTTTGGTTGTGCCGTCTGATGTTCCTGCTTCGTTTGAAGTTTTACAGAGGTTGGTGGAAGAACATAGAGTGGATTTGAACGGAAATAAAGAAACTCTGTGTTCAATTTGCATCGAGGATTTGTCCAAGAGTCAACAAAGCGTCATTGAGATGCCTAACTGTTTGCATATGTTTCATCAAAACTGTCTTTTCGAGTGGCTTGGTCGGAAAAACTCGTGTCCGTTGTGCCGGAGATTCGTACGACCTAGGAATAGGATCAAGAAACAGAAACTCGAAAACGTTACAGCTTTCGATTCTGTTGCGAATTGTTGACACTCATCCTTATGTTAATTAATTCTTATAAGATGAAATTGTTTACAAGTATCATGAATTATTGACTGACTTACTGAAGGTGTAATTCATTATGTAATCAGATCACAATTAGATTTTTATTTTTTTAAATGAAAGGATTGTGATGATTAATCCTTAGCAATTCCGACCAATCTTAAAAGTAAGGTAATATATTACACATAGAAAACTCAAGTTGAGATCAAAGGAGTGTCAGATGGACTGGATCTCATCTTCACATTACCCCTGTTCTTTTCTCCGTCTGCGTCAAAAAAATACAGTTAGAACACAGAAACAATTTTTTTGGTGTTCTAATTAAAAGTAGACGCAACGGACAATCGGAGGCATGGAAACGGAGTTGCCGCTGCCCCTGAAATTTTCAGGGTCGTATTTGATGGGTTGAACTTGACGCATCTGCTGTGGCCATGACTGTAATTCTGAGACGCTGCCGCCAGTTCTGGCGTTTATAAAACGAACAGCACTGTTATCGTTATCCTCTTTTTCGTTTGGCATGAGTTTTCGTTTCTTCATCTTGATTTCAAAAACGCTTATTTCATATCTGTATACATTGTTTGAATAGGTATTTCTGCTTAGACTATTGATAGACTTTGTTTGGGTCAGTCTATCTAAATCCAAGACTCTCTTAATGAATACAAAAGGAACAAGCGATTACAGATTTGAAGTACAATCTTAGCTTCACTCTCATGGGCCATGGCGAGCTACACTAAGATCATCAGTCTCATGTCGACTGAGAAGTCTTGACTCATGGCGTCAAGAATGTGAAGATGAAGCAATAAGAAACAAGATGGTTGGTTAAGGTCTCAAGACAATGGAGATACCACTACAAGAGACAAGCATGCATGGTTGGTTAAGGTCTCAAGACAATGGAGATGCCACTACAAGGGACAAGCATG
>NC_027751.1:35693565-35718763 GCF_000695525.1 Brassica oleracea var. oleracea
CTAACATGGTATCAGAGCATCAAAGCTCTTGAACACCAAACTGCTTCCGCAAATTTACTCTATTCACCTTACTCTTTCACTTGTTTGGTTTACTTTCTTCATTTCTAGAGAACATATCTTGGCTTCCCTTGTTTTCTCTCTTGCCTAGCCTCAGAAATTCAAATTTCTCCTTGGAATTTTTTTTTTTTTTTACCCGCTGGACAATAGCAAGCAAAGATGGAGCAGCACAAGCTAGTTAGGATTCCAGTCATCCTGAAAGGTCCTAACTACATTACCTGGTCGAGATTGACCAGGACAGCTCTTGGAGGAAGAGGTCTATGGGAGCACATCACCACAAGTGAGGCCCCAAGACAAATCACCCAAGGAGAAGATGGCAAGGAGGTTGTAGTGGTAGATGAAGGCAAATGGGGTCAGGAGGATCTCATGGTGCTGTCTATCTTGCAAGGCTCACTTGATACTCCTATCATGGAGTCTTACTCACATTGTGAGACTGCAAAGAAGCTATGGGATACCTTACACAAGGTATATGGCAACACTTCAAACCTCACCAGAATTTTTGAGGTTAAGAGGGCAATCAACAACTTACAGCAAGAGGAGATGGACTTCACCAAGCACCTTGGGAAGTACAGCCAGCTGTGGTCTGAACTTGAGATGCTGAGACCAAGTACCACTGATCCTAGTACACTAGAAGAGAGGCGTGAGCAAGACAAGGTCTTTGGATTGCTTCTCACACTCAACCCAAGCTTCAATGATGTACTTAAACACATATTGAGAGCTAAAGAGCTTCCAAGCTATGATGATGTGTGTGCTCAACTTCGGAAGGAGCTAGGCTCAGATGGTCTCTTTGGTGGAAAAGGGGAACTGTCTATGGCAAACAAAGCTGAGAAGATGGAGAGTGCTTCAGTCAACAAAGCACACTTCAAACCAAGAAGAGGAGGAGACAAGTCTGTGACTTGTGAGCACTGCAAGAATCTAGGCCACTCCAAAACCAATTGTTGGATCCTCCATCCTCACCTCAGACCTGCTTCAACCAACAGATACAACCAGGCCAAAGCACATGAAGCAAGAGCTCATGAAACCACAGTACCAGGCTCCATGCGCATAGGAGAAGATGGAAGAGCTATGATCTCAACCACCCACACTGGTGGATCCACATCCCATGCCATGTCCCAGCCATCCCCTGATGATGCCTTCATCCGCAAGTCAGACATTGAAGCCCTTATCAAAGCTATCAATGCAAACTCTGGTAACATCAGTGTCAATGCTTTAAATTCTATTCACAGTGCTTCACATACTACTAGACCTTTGATCATCGATTCGGGAGCTTCTCATCATATGATTAGGGATGCTAGACTGATTAGTGATGTTAAACCTGCTCTAGGAAGTGTAGTGATTGCTAATGGTGATAGAATTCCAATTGAGGGAGTAGGAAACTTGAAACTGTTTGATAAGGAGTCTCAAGCTTTTTATATGAAAGGTTTAAGTCAGTGGCATGTGATGTTAATTATTGTGGAAAAGTCAGGTTTAAGTACAAATTGCACTTCAGTTTTAATTGATTAAGATACTTTATATTATTTTTATCTTTCGAGTTTGAGAATTATAGGTATATTTGGGTTTTTTAAAAAGTTCATATAATTTAAATGGATATCCAAATCCGAAACTTGCAATGATCCTAACCAAATTTAAGCAAATGCTACCTATTTAAAATATTAATTTAAAATTTTAGGTCGGATTTTTTGGATTTGAGTTTTTATATTATCTAATTGTCGTCCATTAATATACATTTACACTTCCAATCGAATACGAATTATCAATTAAAGTTCATATCTGAGGTTTCAGATTTTTTTCCAGACCTAATGTTTCATATATCAAGAAGAACACAGAGAGATCAAGACCATAAAAAGGATTAAGTTCGGTTAAATGTTTTTGTTAAGTAAGTCTAAAACCATACATTCAATCTACCAATAGGATGTTCTCAGCTTTTTTTTGGTCCTCGCTCGAATCTAATCGAGCCGGTTAATTAACTTTATGAGGATTGTTTGACCGTATACTACAAATCACGTGTTTGTTTGACCGTATACTACAAATCACGTGTTCCTAAGGCTTAAAAATATTAAACTGAATATTGTAGGGCTTTACCCCGAAAGGAGCCCTTCCAGAAATTCTCGAAGGCCCAAGACAAGCTTAGGCCCAGGAGGGGGTTTGGAAATAGTTTTCAACCAGCAATAGACGCGCCTCGGTTAGTACCTCATTAGCTGCGTCATTGCCCCAAGCGCAAAGATAATTACTAAAAGACAGAAGGCCCTTTTTTTATACGGAAGCGAAACAAATCAGCTTGACATTAAGTTCCGATGTGGGATGTTTCTCTTTTACACACCGTGCCGTTTGCGAATTATTTTATTATTTGAACAACTTGCTGGTCTCTTGCGAGCTTGAAACGTCATAAAAGAACGATCTCCCCATCACCCAAATCCTCCAAACCCCCCAAAAATCAAGCTCTTATGATTAAACCGGTTTTTGGTTTACATGTGAAATAAAATTCGTCAATTTACTTCGCAAATCCAAGTAGTGTGCTTACCAGTATTTCAAATGATTTCACGAATTGTAAACACGATTCTATGATTAGGTCCCAAAAAAGCAAACCAAAATGCTTATGAATTTAATATAACCGGATTAAACCGGTTTCTGGTTTTCTTTATAAACCTAAAGGTTGCATAAAATTGGATAGTGTACTTCAACAGTTCAACTAAGAGTATGTTTACCAAAGTTCAACATTTGAAAATACTGTATTTTCAAGCAGTGTAAACAAGATTTAAACCAAAAAGCTGAAGATTTACTTTATCAGAAAGCTTTGGCTCTAACCGGAGTAAACCAACCGGGTCTCTTATCTTAACAAGTACAACAAGCATATGCTTAACAGAATGTATAAAAGGAAAGTATTTTTCTGAACTCTGAAGAATGTAAAACAAGGTTTAAGATAATAAGATGAAGAAGACCAAGAAGAAACCAAAAGCTGGTGATTTACATATTTGATTGATTCTCGACAAATAAACAACATCAAGAAACCAAACACACAAAGCCTGTCTCCTCCTCTGCACCGATGAGATAGATGAACTCGTTGGCTGTCTGCTGTTTATTTAGCGGTTCTGGAGTGCTTAATGAGCCAATCAATTACTGCATCGATGTTTATTGAGTCCTTACACGAGATCATGTAACAACAAACCTCTCTGTCTGCTACGGAATCAAGCCCCCTGCATCAAAACAAACCAGAGTCATCCTCAAAGTCAGACCGGTCTCGAAAGAGTTGTTCCCAGTAAAAACTTACAGTTGATCAACCAAAGCTGGCTTGGAGAGAGCTTCAGACTTATCAATCTTGTTGCCTAGGATCAAAAGAGGAATGCCGTTCAAGGACGATTTCGTTAAGAGATCATGCAACTCACTTCTTGATATGGGTACACTGTCTCGGTCTGCGGCATCAATCACATACCTGCAAATATTACCAACACAATACATCAAGATTTGTCTACCAAATAGTAAACTTCAAAGATATCGCAGAAGGACATAGTTACACAATGGCGGAAACTCCACGACAATAACGCTCCCACATGGTGCGGAACCTTCGTTGACCTCCAAGATCCCAAATCTTGATGGTAACGTTTCCTTTAGTGACTTTCCTCATGTTAAACCCCACTGTTGGTATCATATCTTCACTGTAACCTCCAGTCTTTGACCAAATCCAAAGGAAACAAGAACCCGTTTAATCTAATGTTTGAGAAAAAAAAAAACACTATCTATGGAGGATATGAATTTACTCACAGCGATGGCATTGACAAGAGAAGTCTTTCCAGCATTCTGAAGGCCAACGAGTGAGAGCTCCATCTCTTGTTTGAAGAACAAGCTGGCAAATATAACAACATCAAGCAAATACTGGTTTGTGTTGAAATTATAATTCAATACTAAAAGAGAAACTAAGGCACAAGAACATCTAAAGGAACAGTAGATTGGTTAATGAAAATCAACTCATACAATGTTTATGTAACAATAAAGGGTACACAACCCAAGAAAAGTTGTAAGATTTTGAAACAAAAGCAACACAGTTTCGTTGACTCTTTCTGAGGTAACTGATTAATTATAACTACACCAACTACTTCACTTAAACCAACTTGATTAACAAAAGAGATGATTTTTATACAAAATCTCAACACAAGGGGTACAGAGAGAAAGTATTACCTCCTGAGCCAGTTTAGAAGCGAATCCCATAGACCCATCCCCCAAAGAATCGATCTTTTCGACGATTAAACACTCGGATTATTATCTTACCCCTAGTTCGATTGTGTTGTTTCTGGGTAAAAATGAGAGAAGCAGAGCGAAGAAGAATCTGTGACCTTAAAGTAAATATATATATATATTTTGGCGGTTTGTGAAAAACGGTGTCTCTTCAGTCCCTGTCACGCTTTTGTTGCTGCCTTACATGTCACATATTCATCATTTTTCTTTGTTTTTTCTTTTCCCTTCGCACAATAATTCTCAAACCAGGAATCTAATGTAAAAAGCCGTTCTTACGACGGCCGAATATCAGCCGTTGGATGGATCGAATGTTTTGGTGAACATGACAGAGAATACACCTCTTCCGATATTTCCGAATTCTTAACAAAAGGCCCATTATTTACTTAAATAGATAGGAGGCCCAAATATTGGTTACACTGATTTTGTTTGTCCTATAGAAGGTTAGAGCTAAACATAAAGAATATAGGGATATCCAGCGGATGGTTGGTTCCTTTTTTTTGACTAAAAGTTCAGTTTTCTTAAAACAAATTCAATTCGTTCAAAAGGAATAAAAAATAAAGCAACATTTACTATAGTGGGTTGTTTCATTTTCTCTTTCTAAAATGAATATTGCAAATAAATTTCATTTTCAATGTATCATCAATTATTAAATAACACCTTGCAATTTCATTTTTACTAATGTTACTCAATTGTTTTTGCTAAATTTCAGTTTTTTTTTGTTTTAACAATTATTCAAGGTAATTATTATTAAATATAAATTAATCATTATTATCTATAAAATTATTAAATAACATAAACAAATAAACAAATAATGTTATATACTATATTCTATAAAAGCATCACATATACATTTCTTCTATAAGTGATTTATAAAAGTGTTTAAAAGTAAAAATGATTTTTATTTATCTTTGATTTTTCAAAATCGAGTTAAATGTTCTTAGAAAAAAAAAAATCCATGTTGTTAGATATAAACATCTAATTAGATGAAAATATTGATTAAGATTTTGAAAATAATAGGATAATATTGATATATATAATTTATTTTGGTGAAAGAAAATAATAAGTAAAAGTTAACAATCCATTTATAATTTAAATAATCTAATTTCACAAAATAAGAATGTAAACAATATATCTTCAATTGAATTAACCCCGTTTATCGCTTCACTAAGCAATAATAAAGTAGAATTGGAGCAAAACATTCTTAAAAATGAAGTAAAGAGTGAAATATGAATTAAGGCTGAAAATGGTCTAACGCTTACAGATGCCAAATTATTTGACCATGATATGATATGGGATTAATCGGAAATTATTTTACAAGTTTTCACACATGTTTTAGTTTATATAATTTGATGTTGATTGAAATCCTTAATTTTTTGTTTTGACTGCCTCTTATTATCATTGGCTATAAAAGTTCAAGTACCCTAAAGTAATTGTTTAATATTATTTTTTGATTTTTAATGAAGAATAATTGTAAATTTTATTTCATCTTTTTCATTTAGGTTAGAAAATTCTGCAACTCTCTAAATAACAGCCGCTTTAATCATTTGCAGTGTTTTTTTAACTCAAAACTAATAGATTTTGCTTAGATTATTAATTTTAAAGTTAAAAAGAGAAAACCAATCAAGTCCTTTCAAAGTTTTTGATTTTTCAACCTAAATAAAGGCACATTGCAACAGTATTTTTGGTTGCTTAACGGTCACGTCTTTGAGTTCTATATGGTGTGCTTATAATGAAAAAAAAATATAATATATAAATAATGATTTGTCTTTTTGATAGTAGTAATAAATTCAAGAATTATTACTTTTTAGTAGATAAAAAAATAGATCAGATTTTAATATAGCTCACATGACTATGAAATCATCTGTTTTGGATCCCTTACAATTTGATTTTCTATAAATAAACTTTAACTTTAAAAATAAGTAAAATGTCTTTTAAACCTATGAAGTTCAAGTTATTTACTAACATAACCACTCATATCTAAACCAATTTTCCTAAAAAAAAAACGACCTGATTTCTAATCTTAAACCCCCAATTCCCTCTCACATTTCAGTTCTCACACACGAACAACTTTCCCTCTCCAATCACGCTTCCAAAAATCCATCCAAATTCAGATTGATTTTCATCGCTTTTATCTCCATTTCTCCCGTCCTCTTATCCACAATCTTCATCTCCTCCATTTTCGTATTCTCCATCCCATAATACTTTGAAAACATGATATTCACCGAAAAGAAGAAGAAAAATAGCGATCCAGCAAAAAATGGATCAACATAATCATCCTCAATCAATTCTCAACTCATATGAAACCAAATTTCATCTTCAATATACGAAATTTTTGACAAATAAAAACGTAGAGTATTACTAGTATAATTTAAACTGGTATAACTAGTATAACTAGAATGAGTTATAGTACAATTAGAACATGCATAGCTAGTATAATTGGTACAACTACAACACACATAACTAGCAAAACTTTACAATTAATAAGGTTGTATTTGGTATTTGTTTTCAGCGTGCGAATGATGCTATAAAGAGGATGATATAAAACCAATGAAACATGTTGGTCTAATGTCATCTACTTGGATGTGTCATATTAATAGTTTATTTTCTATAATATTTGATTTAAATAATGATTTTGTTTTCATTTGTACCATTTCCGTAAACTTCATCTTCATCTTTTTTGCTCTCGAAGCCGAAGAAGGCAGCTGCGAAGCCGGAAAAAAATATAGTAGGTTCATATATGTTTTGTAATATCCTACATGATCCATTCGGGTATTTTTTACATCTCATATGAGATATGGATCTAGTTTTTCGGTTCGGGTTCGGATCTCTGATTCTTGATTTTATGCAAAATCCATCATGAGGCCGAAGATGATGTATATGTAAATACTAATATGCAATATCGGATCGGATATCCATACTTAAAAATGTTAGGTATTTATGATTTGTTTCATCTCTTACGGATATTGGATATTAGTATTTGATTTGATTTAGAGTTATAGATATTCATATTTTCGATTCATATCGAAATGAATAACGAATCGTGGATATTTTTTCCACCTAATTATATCTAGTGTATGTTCAGGAACCATAAAACGCGCACGAGACAAGATGTATCCAAGAAACATACAAAACCATAATTATCTCAACATAAATAATGCTTACGTAACAAGGCACACATACTTCTCCCGATGGTTACATCAGAAACATATATTGAAATAATTACACATGCATCTCGTTCGAGGAGTATATAACAATACATTTGTTTAGTCCTTTTCTTCTCCAACAAAAACTATACTAATAATTGTTTTTAGGGGCAGGAGCAGGAGAATGAGAAGAAGAAGAAAGAAGAGAAGAGAAAAGTTGATCGGCTAAGATTTGATTAGCTGAATCGGACGGATGGAACGCGTCCCAGAAAACAAAGTCTTTACGGTTTTTGCACATCTTTGAATTGGGAAGACAAAGCCCTCCAACACTCGTGTCCACGTTGCAACACGACGTGTTCGCTACCTTAAATCCTGCGTTTATTGTAAAATTGCGTTCGTGTAAGTGAGTAAAACGCAAACTAGGACTTTACAAGCATTAAAAAAAGAAACAAAACGCAAACTACGACTTCATGAGACATGAGGTAAAGAAAACAAAACGCTAAATATTGATTTTGGGACAATGAGTAAAATTTTCTTACCGTAGCGCGTGGGGTTGTCAATGAGATCGAGAACGGCTGGATAAGTGTCGGCAAACGCAAATTTAGCTCCGGGAAGGCGTTTGTTGAGATCTTCTAGAAGCTTCGTTGTTTTTGTATTAAATTCCATTACCCATTCGTTGACACGCTTGAGGCACATACCTGTCTTCGATTTTACTCTCTGTGATGGGATGCAGCCTAATGGACCTAGCCCATGAAATATAACCTTCCTCGCTCCTAGTTTGTATATTGTCTGCTTCCCATCATATTTCATGTATTAATATAATTAACCAAATAACTCGAATGTAATACTTTAGTTAACTGAACAGTAGACATGTGTTTTAAGAATGATAATTTATCTGATACCAAAAGTCATTTAAAACTAAACTGGTGTCGCAAAATGTGAGCAAAATTTTATATATTGAAGACCTGCAAAACCTTTTCTATGGATTATTCACATTTTTGTTTTTTTTTGTTTTGACAATTTTTACTTGGTTATTTATCTAAAAATTGAAGATTTATATTAATTTACGAAGTTACTATATATGAATATATCCCTAGTTTTAATGCTTGTCAAACTAGATAAAATATTAATGAATATTACAAAAGTTAGAGTTTATTAAAAACGGGCACAAAAACAAAAACTTCAGCCATGCATTGAGAAGACTAACCATAGAATTTGGGAAAATACAAAATGGGAGCTTTGTTTTGGATTTCAGAAAATGAAGCAGAAGTAGAAGTTGGTTGGGATATATACCGTGAGTTGATTGTCTAGGGTTGAGGTCAATAGTTCGACAAATTCATCATGTGTATATTGCTGCCCATCTGCCATAAACGGCTGCAAGAAATTGTTTACGTAATCGTTGCTTCCTATATATTTAAATTGTAAAGAGAGAAATTATGTTAATGATGATTGTGATTAAAATACTTCTTTTAAAACGAAAAGGAGAAGAAACTACAGAACCAAATTAAGTGGTCTAATTAAAAGCTATACCCAAGCCAATGAAGTACATGGCATCATTAACATGCTTGTTGGCAGCTCTATCTCCAATTTTCGCCCTAATAACCTCTTTAGTTTTCTTGAAACAATTAATTTGATCATCAAACGTCAACCGTTGGATCTGCTCGATCACAATAAAAGCAAAATTTAAATAACTGAACTTTATAGAATTTATAGAAAAGAAAGAGAAAGATAAGAGTAAATACAAAATAGACGCCAGTTTCGTTGAGGATACCAGCTCCACCGGATGCGTAATTGATACCGTTCAGAAATGCGTCATCGTTTCGTGATAACGATAGATATGGTGGTGGTGATGGGATCCCAAGCTTCGTAGCTACAATATGCATATCAATGTCTTTGGATGTTAGTGTAAGTAGGAATATTTTCACACCTAGCTAATTAATCAAATCTAAAATAGATTTGGTTCTATTAAAATAATATTTACTTATTTAATTAAGCCGAAATCAAATACCAAGCTCAACTGAAAATAAATCTGATATTGATTCAGACCTTACTCTAAATAAAACCATTAAAATAGAAGTAAAAAAAATTCTTTTTAAGGTAAAAAAAAATTCAAAGTAGAAATGGGTAAAAGAATTGAATTATATATATATATATATATATATATATATATACATATGTATATTTTAGTATAGATGGCCACATCTACATGAGAACTAAATACATGCATGTGTACATCTTTATATGCATAGGTATATGAGGGAAAGAGGGCGTCTGTACATATGATATCCCCGATTGTCCGACCGTTGGTGAATCTTCCGGTAGCTTGGCCGCCGGAGAAATCAATTCCATACCACGGAAAGTCTGATCTCGCCAGCGAATATTGCAAATAATTGTTGTTACCAACTTCGGTTAATGAGTCGCCAAATATATAGGTTATAAGAGACGTCGTTGAGGCTGATTGTGCAGCCACGGAGGAGGAGATGACGGCCACGAGAGCCAGCCTTAGAATCATCATTGAGTTTTGGGTTACTTAATGTATTTTAAAGTTTGGACAGAATATGTGTGATCGAGTGTTGAAAATATATATAGTGATGATGGGTTCAATTTTATCCATTTAATTATATTATATTGGTCATGCCTATTACAGCAAGTTTGTATATGTTAGGTGATTATTTTCTTAACCAGAGAAGTTGCTTGATTTTTACCTTTTTATTGTTCTAGAAAACCGAATTTCTAGAGAAATATCATGGGTGGGAAAATTGTCAGAAGATACATCTACTTTTAAGTGAGAGTCGTCAGACTCCGAACGTTTTGAGAACGACTGTTTGAAAAGTATCGATGCACGTTTAAATTGTGTACCTAAAATCGTTTGGTTAGGTCCAATTCAATCTGGTTTGTTCGATACAAATCCAGTTTTTGGTTCCGTATCTTTATTTTTTGTGTGCACCAACTACTTTCGTTCAAAAACTTAACCGGTTAAACCGGATGCAGAAACAAAGCTACCAAGAGGCTGTTTCGCTTGTTCATCTTCAAAAGACAGAGAACCTCGATGGGTAAATTGATATCAGCTAGAACTCCATGAAGGTCTGACCGTCTGAATAGCTTGATCCTCCCACAATAGCTGCTACCAGTTGGAGAGAATCCGATTCAAAGAGAACATTTCTGAACTAATGGGCGACTGCATGTTCCATCGCTGAGCGTAGTGCCAATCCCTTCACCACAAGAGATGAGATCACCAACGCAACTGAAGGGCGACTGCATGTCCCGTATCTTTATTTATTGTTTTGTTATTAAATGGGAACCATCAAAATCCATTTGTAGTTTGGTTTTGTGTTGATTGAGTTCAATGCAATTATATTTTGTATGGATGTTAAGAATAACTAAAAACTAGGATAGTACCAATGCTTTCTTGTTTTTGTTGATAAATTTATAAATATGTCTCTTTGTTTAATACATTTAGACATTGACTTTTGGTTTTCGGTTTGCTTCCAGATTGTTATTTTTTCGTTTTCGGTTGTATATTTTGGTTTTTGATTCAATAGACATAGAAATTGTTTGGTTATTTATGAATTTGGATTTGGTATGGATTTAGTTATTTTAGTTTTTATTTTGTTCAAATAACAATGTTAGAAACTGATAAAATTTGAAGTTTAATTCGAGCGCGTGGATCTGAACAGGGACATGAAATTTTTGATTTTGATTTTTTATTTAGGTAGCTATATTTTTTAATAGTTGAAAAAAATATTTATGCACTTATGGGTATAATAGTTGAAAAAATATTTATGCACTTATGGGTAGTACTACTTGGTTTTGTATTTTTTGATGTTTTGTTGGGCTCAGCAAAGGGGTTAGTAGAATTTGTATGATACTGTTATTATTTGTTTTTTTTTTGTTCTTCGTCCTATTAAACTTTGATCTTTCTGGATATTTCTGGATCTTGCTCAGGCGATCCAAACCAACTCACCATATGCTATAAATGTTATTAGCAATCAAACATGTAGATGTTAACATATATCTTGATTATTATGTTTATAAATAAATAAAAATGAGAAAAGATTCTTATGTTTGCTTAACTGTATGAGATCAAGATTTATAAAAGTAGTGTTAGTCCTGAAGATAGTTTTTGACTCATGCTTAGAAAGATTACCAAAAAATGTGTTAGAAATCAATGACAACATAAATAAACATTCCAAAACGTAGAAACTGAAGCAAATGTCTTTGATTAGGTGTTGTTTTGGATTGAAAAAAAACTTCCTCGATGGTTTCTAGACCACCACCTTGAGACCCGGTGCTGTAAAAGATTTTGGATGACTTACCAGCAAGTTGTTGGGTCCTCCAGAGGCCACCAACAGGGCCGGGTTTGACCACAAGCTGGTCAAGCATTCAGCTTGGGGCCAAAATTGTTTAATAATTTAAGGGGCCAATATTTTGTATAAAAATGCCTACAGTTCTATTGGTGTTTGGCTTTAGTATGAAGGTTTGAGATCGTGGGTTTAACTGTCTGCAGAGATATTTGAATTTTTTCAAAAGCTAATAATTAATGGGCCAAAAAAATTTGTATGCTTGAGAGCCTAAAATATTCATGCCCGTTGCATCTAAGAATGCCTTGAATTCCATCATACCGAACCTTGTTGGGAAGCCGAAGACAAACCCATCAGCCTCAACAAGGTCGTTGGAGGTGATAAGAGGAGCATCACTCTTTGGTGGTGCACTCTATTTAGAGATCACATCTTCTTGGAGCGTCTCTGGTACTACCTGTCAAGAGAAAAACGCTTTACTCGATGCTTCAGTATGAATGTCTTCGTATTTCTTTGAGAGGATGTAAGTTAAATTTAAGGTAGCTGAAAACATGCATCAGTGAGATTAAAAGGTGTTAAATCACTCAAAAAATTATCACATACCCTAAAGAATGGTGGCATATATATTCACCAGTAATAGAATATTATATAGATATGTATTCCCTCTTTCATCCAGACATACGAACTTGTTTCTAACTTCAACTCCTATTCTGTTTCAAAGATTTGATGGTCAGTTTTGTGTCTCATTGTGGCCTAGAATTTTCAGAGATGCTTCATAGAAAATTCAGTAAAGAGAGCACTGACTGACCTGCCAGAGTTTGGCATCGACACCATCAACCGAAGCAGCACCGTTCCTAATCCCATGTGCTAGTTTCACCACACGTCTGTAAATTGAGTAGTACCTGGTACAATCCACCACATTTGTCAACAATCAATTAATGGATTTCCAGTTGAAATCCAAATCCGTTACAAGAGGCCAATATCATTTATGGTGTACATACCCAAGTATTCTAAAACACAGCTTAAATAAAAATCCACAAATAAAAACTATTTAACATATCGTTCGAGAAACGTATTAAACCACAAACAAATTTTCAATTTGCAGTGAAAAATCATACTATAGGACATTTCATGTTCAGATCACAGAAACTAAACCGAGTCAATCAGAGTTGACCGGTTGATTATTTGATGATCAAACATGTATTTACATGTAGAACATTTCGAAAAAAATGATTTGTTTGTTTTAATTACATACATGATATAAATTTTTCGCCATGGAAATAAGTATCCTTCTCCTTCAACCTTCTCGAGAATCTCTGAAAAGTTTTGATTTTTCTTGGCATTGTTTCCAGCCAAGATTTTACCATGTAGCGTGAGCTTTTGGCAGAACAGACTGCTATCCACACAACCCAGTCTGATCCAAGAATTGAGATATCATCTTCTTCCCTTTCGATACACAACCTAGAAATCAAAATTAGGGTTTCCTGATTTTAAAATTCAATTACAAATAATAAAAAAAGGAATCAAATGACTACGGACTTGAATGTTTTAAGCCATTCAAGTCCACGATTTTATCATGAAGCGTGAGCTTTTGACAGAACAGACTGATCCAAGAATTGAGATATCATTTTTTTCCCTTTCGATACATAACCTAGAAATCGAAATTAAGGTTTCCTGATTTTAAAATTCAATTATTACAAATAATAAAAGAAGGAATTGAATGACTACGGACTTAAATGTTTTAAACGGGTAAAAAAAAACGCACTATAGGACAATAATATGTCATCACCATTCAACTATGTTTTGGCGACCAATTTTTATAAATAAAATAATCATACATTAAAAAAAATAGTGCGTGATAGCTTTTGGCTTGGACCGCATGTAGAATTGTGAAGAGAGCCCATATGATGTGGTTGGATACATCATTGTAAATAAAATTGTTTTATCTTGTTTAACTATTAAAAATGTAGAAGAAAATAAATACAACCACTAATATTTTACAGCTTTGAATTCTCTTTTACATGTCAATCATTTAATTAATAAAACTAATTATGACAAATAAAATATGTAAAATAATAAATATTGAATGTGTTGTATATGCGTAAGTTTTAAATTTTCCGTTCTTTATCTAAATAATATATATTATGTTTAACAGATAAATTATTATTTAAAACAATTTGAATCATAATTTATTTCAGTTTATAAAAACAAATATCTATAATTTGTATTGTGTACCATTTATAGTTTTTGCTATAATTCAAATATTTAATGTTTCATACTGTATGTTATTCTGGTTACCATTCAAATTTAATTATGTACTGTTTTTTTCTAGTTTAACCGCTCATATATCGCAATATGCGTTTTTTACAAAACCCTACTTGAACCGTACCACAATTATATTTTTTGCTTGATCCACACTGTAACCCATTATTACCATTATGAGCCTATATGAGTTAATGTCACTTAAGAATATTATTAGGTTGATACAAAAATACATTATTTTAAGATTGAATAAGAAGTGTGTTTTGAAATTTTATATTACCATAACATGTTCAATACGTTCAAATTTAAAACATGCCACGGTAAAATTTCAAATATGACTCTAAATTAATATATTAGATAATTTAATTAGTATGATTATCTATAACATAAAACCATATTCGGTTCGGTTCTACGGTTGCCATTTTTGTGCACTTCATACCTGACATGGACCCATAATCAAACCAGTAAACACGGTGATTCATATATAATATAGTTCGAATTAAAAAAAACATTATTAATTAAAAATCTGATAAAATTTAATACAAATTCAAACCGTTGTCATTACCTTGATCCAATATCAGTTGACCAAAAAAAATTTATAAAAAATTGATGATATTTCTAAAAAATATTG
Organism: Brassica oleracea var. oleracea; assembly: GCF_000695525.1. Taxonomy (NCBI): domain Eukaryota; kingdom Viridiplantae; phylum Streptophyta; class Magnoliopsida; order Brassicales; family Brassicaceae; genus Brassica; species Brassica oleracea. Next base: position 35,708,187 of record NC_027751.1, read on the forward strand.
ATTAAACATCTCATATATCTTTTAATAATAATACATAAAATTAAATAAACTATTTTATTTACGATTCTTTAGAAAACACATTGATTAAATTTCTACTATGCCATTGAAAAATAAAGAAAATGGTAATAGAAAAAACTAAAATTTATTGATATGATTCATTAAGTTTATTTTTGTTATTGATAATTTATTACAAATTTATATTTTTTTTTATTTTAGGTTTTGAAGTTAATTTTACAATAATTATTTACTATCTCAATTTTTAGCTAAAGTCTATTTGGTATTAAAATTAGTTAAATATTTTATCTTTATGGCTAGTAAAAAACAAAATTGTAGATATTTAATTATATTTTGTAAATAAAACATGAATGTTGTATAGTATCTTATTTCCAATAGTTAATAATATTATATTTATGTATAACTATATATTAGCATTTATTAATCTGTTGATTATGCTCGATCGGTGACCCTGAAAAATAATTTAGTTCAGTATCTTTATCAGGTTTAAAAACATTGCTATAAGAAGGGTTTTCTCACAGTCGCACGGTTCTTTGGTGCATGAATGAGTAGTCAATCTTGGATATTAGGTTAAATTGTACTCAATGAAAACTGAAAAGAATTCTTATTTGGTATGAGAAAAGAGTATGAAAAGTATTTCCATTTGTAATTACTTTTATAAGTTGAATGAAAGCCTTAGTTAAAAAAGAAAACTCTATAAGTATGTATACGGGCTCTTACAAGTTATGATTTGGTTGTTTAGTGAAAGTAGTTGGCTAACTTCCGACTGACGTCGTAAGAAGTGAGAATGTGGTTAGATTTGATTGGTTTAGCTCTTTTTTATTTACAACTTACCGTAATGAAACCCAGATTCATGAAAACAAAAACACAAACTATATTGGCAGAGACTCTGTCGATAGCTCAAAAATCAAAAATATTAATATCTGTTTTTTGTTAATTTTTATTTTTAAATTACTTAGCCATTTAATTTGTGACACTAGTTTATAAATTATTTAGCCATTTAATCTGTCACAAATTATTTAGCAAGTTTCGTTTCTGTTTATTTCGTTAATTAGAGTGTGTCCAGAGACAAAGAAACAGAAACAAAACTTGTATCAGAGTTTAATGAAAGATATAAACAAGGAGTCAAGGACTGACACACAGAAGAATATGTAGAACATAGGTCATTCAGATATAATTTTTTTTGTTCGAGGTCATTCAGATAAAACGATAAAAGATAAGTGAAAAAATAACCTGAGAAACTAGTCAACATAGCTTCCCTGTGCGGATGGGTATCAAATGAGAATCAAAGATTTCCATAATTTCTAAATAAATAAGAAAATGTGATATTTTAATAGACAGACTTGAAAAATGGGCATATTCTTTTCTTTTTGGGCTGCCTGTCTCTGTCGAGATTATCTCTCTTATGATCTTACCTGTCTTTACTTAGCTGGAATCTTCTCTTTTTTTTTTTTTTTTTTTTTTGAAATATAGCTGGTTTCTCATGATGCTCTCATTGCAACTAGTTTCTTCCAAGTTATCGATCCATTTCCCTTAATCCCTTTTCAGAAAAAAAGAATCAGTTCATTTTCCATAAACTTCTCCAAATCCTAATTACTAAAGAATAATATATGTATATATTCTTCAAAACCCTGTTTTCATAATTTCAATTCAAATCTTTACCAACCTTGAGTCTTCTTCTCTAGTTGTATTTTGTCTGAAGTGTTCTCTAATTACACCATTTCAAGCATTCCCCTCTCTGTTCCTAGCTGCCAAAAAATAATCTTATCTTTGGGTCAAAGTTTCCGGTTTTCGAAATCATAAAAATCCCAATTCCCAAAAAAAAAATAGAAATAAATTTGAAGCCTTAAAACCCAATCGGCTTCTAATTGTAAAAAGCTGAGATTTAAGGACAAAAAAATGTCAGTAGCTTGTGGACTGGAATGCGTCTTCTGCGTGGGTTTCAGCCGGTGGGGATGGAAACGCTGCACACACGTGGGCTCCGACGACAGCGCCACGTGGGCAGCAGCAACACCCGAAGAGTTCGAGCCGATCCCACGAATCTGCCGCGTGATCCTCGCCGTCTACGAGCCCGATCTCCGAAACCCCAAAGTGTCTCCGTCGATCGGAAAGTTCGACCTGAACCCGGATTGGGTCATCAAAAGAGTGACCTACGAGAAGACCCAAGGACGATCTCCGCCGTACATCGTCTACGTCGACCACGACCACCGTGAGATCGTACTCGCGATCCGCGGTTTGAACTTGGCGAAGGAGAGCGATTACAAGATCCTTCTCAATAACAAACTGGGTCAGAAGATGCTCGTCGGTGGGTACGTTCATCACGGGCTCTTGGAATCGGCGGTTTGGGTTTTGAATCAAGAATCGGAGACGCTTCGTGGACTCTGGGAGGAGAATGGGAGAGAGTATGATTTGGTCTTCGCTGGTCATTCTCTTGGGTCTGGTGTTGCGGCGTTGATGGCGGTTCTGGTGGTTAATACTCCGGCCATGATCGGTGGTCTGCCCAGGAGCAAGATCAGGTGTTTCGCGCTGGCTCCGGCCAGGTGTATGTCGCTTAACCTCGCCGTTAAGTATGCTGACGTCATCTTCTCCGTTATTTTGCAGGTTTGAAAAAAAACCCTTTGTTTTTCGATTTTTTTTTGTTTTTATTTTTTTACCACTTAGTGCCAATATGGTTATTTAAAAAGATTCAAGAATATTGTTAAAGAGATTTTAGTTCTAAATATAGCTAATACATTGGAGTTACAATGTTATATGAATTGAGAATCTGTTTAACAGAAAAAATGTTGAAATGATGTCTGAATACTCTTTCAGAATAGTTTTGCAACATTTGATAAGATAAAAAAATTGACAATTTTTAGGTTGTAAAATAAGGATTTAAATTTAAAGGCGTATTATGATTTAGTTTTTTTTAGATGTGAGAATTTTGTTCTTAAGATTTTTATAGTGTAGATTTTAGACTAATTTCTTAATTTTATGGTTATTCAAAATTGATAGAAATTCTGAAAAATTGTGATAAAAAAAATTACACTATTTTATTAACTCTTTTGTTTGGATTGTGATGGTTAGTCCATTTTTGACCAAAGCATTGTCATAATCAGCCTTCCTAAGTTAAGAATATGCTTTGTCTTATAACATTGAATCGAAGCTTTAGTCAGAATATTCTGCTAAGTTTGTACTCATTGCAACGTTAGATAATAAAATTGACAGTTTTTTTTTAGTTTGTAAAATAAGTATTTAGATTTAAAGGAGTATTATGATTTATGTTTCAAGGATTATGGTTTAGTTTTTTCCTTTTGAAGTGAGAATTCTGTTCTTAAGATTTTTATAGTGTAGATTTTAGACTCATTTTTTAATTTTATACGGTTATTAAAAAATTGATAGGAAATAGGTTGAAATGATGTCTTAACATTTTTAGGATAACTATTCAATTTAGATGAGATAACAGAGATTGTAAAACATTGGTTTAGTTTATTTAATTCTGAATAATTTTATAATTCTTATATAAAAATTCACACTATGTTTAATAATTCTTTCGTTTGGATAGTGGATGGTTATGTCCATTTTTGACCAAAGCATTGTCGTGATCAGCCTCCCTAAGTTATGAATATGCTTTGTGCCTTATAACATTGAATCGAAACTTTAGTCAGAATATTCTGCTAAGTTTGTACTCATTGAGGAGCTTGTTTGGTTGTTAAGAAAAGCATGTTAAACGTGAAGTAAAATACTGCTGCTAAGTATATGAATATCAACTCAAGAAACTTTTATTTTGTCTCGTAGGATGATTTTTTACCAAGAACGGCGACGCCATTAGAGGATATTTTCAAGTCCATCTTCTGGTTAGTGTTTCTGCATAGTCATGCTTTTGTTCCAAAATGCTTCTATACTTTAATAGGAACTTATTTATATTATGTTGTGCTGGACAAGCTTGCCTTGCTTGTTGTTTCTAGTTTGTTTGAGAGATACGTTTATACCAGAGGGTCGGAAACTAAGGGACCCTCGCAGACTTTATGCTCCTGGTCGAATCTATCATATCGTGGAACGAAAGTTTTGCAGGTACTAATAATATCAAAACTTAATACCTAATTTATTTTTTTGTGATTCTTTCTCTGATTAATGTTTTATATATTAGATGTGGAAGGTTTCCTCCTGAAGTGAGAACCGCCATTCCTGTTGATGGGAGATTTGAACATATAGTACTGTCATCAAATGCAACATCCGATCATGCGATTCTATGGATAGAAAGAGAATCTGAAAAGGCCCTTCAGGTTAGTTTCAAGGAAATACCTAGTTTAAAGGGATTATTAGTTAGGTAATTAATGAAATAAACAATGGGTGGGTGTTTGTGTGACGTGTGGCTGCAGGAAATGAGAGAGAAGAGTGCAGAGACAGTGGTGACAAAGGCACCAAAAGAGAAGAGGATGGAGAGGTTAAACACTTTAGAGAAAGAGCACAAAGATGCGTTAGAGAGAGCTGTGAGTCTCAACATCCCACATGCAGTGTCTGCCGCAGAAGAAGAAGAAGAAGAAGAAGAAGAAGAAGAAGAAGAAGAAGAAGAAGAAGAAGAAGAAGAAGAAGAAGAAGAAGAAGAAGAAGAAGAAGAAGAAGAAGAAGAAGAAGAAGAAGAAGAAGAAGAAGAAGAAGAAGAAGAAGAAGAAGAAGAAGAAGAAGAAGAAGAAGAAGAAGAAGAAGAAGAAGAAGAAGAAGAAGAAGAAGAAGAAGAAGAAGAAGAAGAAGAAGAAGAAGAAGAAGAAGAAGAAGAAGAAGAAGAAGAAGAAGAAGAAGAAGAAGAAGAAGAAGAAGAAGAAGAAGAAGAAGAAGAAGAAGAAGAAGAAGAAGAAGAAGAAGAAGAAGAAGAAGAAGAAGAAGAAGAAGAAGAAGAAGAAGAAGAAGAAGAAGAAGAAGAAGAAGAAGAAGAAGAAGAAGAAGAAGAAGAAGAAGAAGAAGAAGAAGAAGAAGAAGAAGAAGAAGAAGAAGAAGAAGAATGCAACAATGCCGAAGCATCGGAACCAAAGTCGAAGAAGAAGAGTTGGGACGAGGTGGTGGAGAAGCTTTTTCATAGAAGCAATTCTGGTGAGCTCGTTCTTAACGAGAACGTTAACATAAAAGGTTAATTGTAAGAATGAATCGTGTTTATTTCTTTACGCAGTTTTGTATATCTGTGCGGCTATTGTTTTGTTTTTAATATATGCGAAAACAGGTTTGTGTTTATGAGTATCTAATCCAAATCAGTTTCTAATTTCTTTTCATCTCAGTGTAAACCTTAAAATAACAAGCAAATTTCAATTGTAAATTTACTATTCTTATAGGTTTTGCATCACGAGTTTAGAATTATGAAGCACCTTTCTATCTTTTTGAAACAAACATTCCTCATTTACTGAACACTAGTACCAACCTCCAAACAAAACTAAAATCACACAAAACGAAGAGCACAACACATCATATCTCAACCACTGAGACTAAGTAGTAACAAACAAACACACAAGCCTAAGTAGTAACGAACCAACACTGATTCTTTTTTGAGGCTTTTTTAAGAAGTGTTCATGGCATCTGCGTGATAGCTCTCAAGATCCTTGTCAAGGTCAGCAGCCGATTTCTCCACTGGCTTCTTCCCATTCCCTCTTCCACCACCACGACCACGTCCACCACGCCCTCTACCACCACGAAACCCACCCCTTCCCCCTCCTTGCCGGTTTTGACTGCCCAAAATAGAAGATCCAACGGTTAATATTCCTCTTTTAAGAATAAAAGGAGGCCTTTACGTCTCAAGCTAGAACAATATTTTAGTTTTGTTGCTTTCTATCCTATCATTAAACAGTACTAAGAGGAACGTGTTATACTTACATTGGAAGGCGATTGACAGTAGGAGCTGGACCTCTTCCTCCTCTCCCTCTCCCTCTCCCTCTCAATCTACCAATACCTCTCCCTCCTCCTTGCCTGCGAGCATCAGAGAAGATTGTGTTAATCATTTATCTCTAGTGCAATGCGTAAACAGAGAAAGACAGAAAGTTATACTGGATAACGACGGTCCTCTTCAGCCTTCCATTGAGTCCAGAGACATTCACATTCACACGACCAGATAAAGGAGGAGCCTCATAGTTGTTTCCACCCAAAATCTCAAGTCTCATTGGCCTTCCATCCAACAACACATTGTTGTATTTCTTCAGAGCTTGAATTGCATCACTTCTTCGTGGATACACCACTTCAGCTGTGCCCTATAGCACATAGGACAATACCAAAGAGAGGTCACAGTCAGAAAAAGCAGAAGCTTTTCAATATTCAAGAAGATAGATCGGTGAGAACTTACACTTGGCCGCCCATTTTTGTCAAAATGAATCGCATAACGTTTTAGCTCCCCAATCTCAGAGAAGAGTTCCTAAGATCCCACAAAGATATAGTTTACTGTTCGTTATGAAAGCAAATATATATAAGTCAAGATTATAATTTATACCCTTATATCATCGTTTGTCACACCGTTGTCTAGGTTGGTAATATGGAGCCTGGTTTCAACATCAACCCCTGACACTCCAGCAGCTCTTAGGCCATCTTCAAACAAGCCATTCTGCCATGGCACGCTTCTGGTCCTACGAACAGGCTATTGAAAAGACCAGATAACATCAGTACAACGTTTCTGTTGATCTTCTGCAATGTCAATGAAATATAATTTCAAAAATACAAAAGAGACCACCCATTTGTCTGAAAGAACGAAAACCAGTCAAAGCAAAAGCTCCACCAAGTAGTCAAGAACCATCCAATGAGAAATCAAATGAAAATGGGGGAGCAATGAATTTCCGCCCACTGCATATTGCCAACTACTCCGGTTCCAAGAGAAAGACTTTGTACCAAAGAAAAAACCAGGACATTCATAGTAAGCCGAGATGCTGCAAGATATTCATCAATAACTTCATGCATGATAGACTGTGTAGGGATAAGTCACTACAGGCCCCAATTACTGCCAGAACAGTTAACTGAAGTTCCCCCAAACACCACAAAACACCACACATCTTTTGTGGTAGTGGATAAACAAAGATTTGACTTTCAGATTGCTGAAGCTCCTCAGCTCAAAAGAACTGTGGCAAAAGCAACTAAGAACTTGTGCACCTATCTATACATGTCCACCAAAATCCTCACAAATAGTCACGGTTTAACCACAAATCGCAGGGGTAAGAGGCATTTCTAGATGAACTACGAAGAGGCATGTATCAGTTCCTATACGAGTCTGAATGCTAAAGCTTTTATGCATGAATGAGGAAACCTGCTCCCATCGTTTAGTTTTAGCATGATTCAGTCAGTATATGCTTGACACCACAAAGACTCAGAATTTGATATTAGGAGATCCCAGATGATGAGCTTGCCTTGTTAATGGTGAAAGATGAGGACCGAGCATTGACAGCAAGAGGGCCTCTACGAGCAGGTCCGTTTCCTCTTCCACCACCAAGAAACCCATTAGGTCCATGACCATGACCACGACCACCACCACGGCCACGGCGGGAACTTCCTCTTCCTCCTCCTCCTCCTCCTCCTCCAGACCTAGCAGCCTTGGCCCTCTTGATAGATTCATCAAGAGTCATATCTAAAGCTCCAGACATCTTCAGCGCAATAACAATCCAACCCTTCTTTATGTCAAAACACAGAATCTGAAACAGATACATAATTATAGTATAATTAATACACAAATTTAATGACCTAAATCGAAATTACGAATCAAAGATCCCATGAGATATCACAGATCAGGTAAGCAAGTGAGAACAAACAATAACGGCGGCATCAATACGAGGAAACCGATCGTTCTCGAAGCACCTAGATCGACAGATCTATGCATCTTATACAAGAACTGGGAATCGAAAAAGGGTGAAGAGTTACCAGGAAGGAGATCGAGGAGAGAGAGAAGATGTGATGATTGGGATTTAGGGTTTTGAGAGGAGAGAGTTTTGGGTAAACCTTCTTCTCATGCTTAGTAACGAAGGACTAAGTGGGGCAGGAGAAACGGATTGGTTACTGCGGTTCACTTTAACTGTGGTTTGGGTTAGAAGTACGACCAGTCTAAAAAAAAAGGGTTTAAAACAAAATATGAATGGTGATATGTATAATGAATAGTATAACGGTGGAATACTTATATATTTTATAGACTAAAAAAATATTAAAACTAATATTATTATATATATATACATATATATTAGTTTAAGAATATTATATATATGAAATTTAATATGTTATTACTCATTAATTATCTTGAAAATTAAAAATTATAGAAATAATATATTTATGATAGTGATTTAATGTGCTTTTAATATATATGAAAACAATAATATTTTTATATGTTACAAAATAAAAAATATGTGATACTAATATAATTTTTAAAAATTATTTTATATATCTCAAATATGAAAGTTAATATACTATTACTAAAATTTATAGCCAATTATTTTATTTTAAAAAATTATAATTGCGCTAGTTTTCTTTAGACAAAATTAAATTAAGATATCTGAATTTTGTTTTTCTTGTCATCGCCATAAATAGATTCATGAAAACTCTGCAAACTCAGCTTTAAGATATCAATGATATTAAATTAAGAATCTGAAATTTTTTATTTAATTTATGAAAATCTTTTAATTATCTGAAAAAATTTACAAAATCATATTTAATCATGCTATATTATTAATGTTATATTTATTATTATTAATTATCATTTAAATTTATGCCACTTAATTTTGTTAATTAGATCATTTACATTTCAATTTCTGTATATTATATGGACAAAATATTAGTGATTAAATATGGGTTTACTGTATTTTTGATAACTAACGTTTATTTTAAATAATTCTATTTGAAACAATAGCTAAATCACACCTCATTTCCTTCTTTTCAAATTCAACTGAGGTTTAGACCAAAAGTTGTTCCACTACAGTTTTTTCTTTTTAATTTATAATATTTTATTTACAAAAGCACTAGCAATAAAATCACGTGAATGGTGACACTCTGCTTCACCCGCCATGCGTTACTCTTCTCCCGCACTTCTCATTCACAGTCTTAGTATTTGGGAGGCGAGGATACTTTCGTAATTAGTTGATGTAATTTGACTAGATAAATGGGCCAGTGGCGAGGATACTTTCGTGATTAGCTTCAAAATCTGTGATTTCGGATTAGGTAACGAATGGACAAAGTGGGTTGGCAAAATTCTACATACTCATATGGCTGGGCAATTAGAGTCTTAATCGGGTTTTAGTTTGGTTAATCGGACTTTTGGGTTCATGAATTTCAACCTTACTTGAATATTATACAAATTTAGATTGGAGTCGGTTTGGTTTACTCGAATTTGGTTTGGATTTAATTATAAGTCCAAGATCCGGTTGAACATAAATAGTTTCTATTTTGGATATTAATCGAATTAACGGTTCCAAAAGTATTAATTTGTACTTGATTAAACTCAATAGATTTCCAATCTTTTCAAAAACTACGTACGTAGCTTCCTCAAATTATTTTGTTGTCATTATACCAAAAAAAAAAAAAAATATTTTGTTGTCCTTCAAATAATTTTGGGGGACTCATCTATCGAGACTCGTCTTTGAACTATAAGTGGCAACATCAGACATATCATGATTAATGAAAAATCAAAGCTTTGTAAGCAACCAAGAATTATATAAAATGAAACATACACAAATTAAAATTAACAACAAGTAGTATATAAACGTAAAAACACTATTTAAACTTTAAAAACAATAACATTGTTTAAACTTTAGAAGCAAACTTATTCATAGTTGAACTTGAAATATAATTGTCAAAACATAAAAACATTAACAATGACGAAATACCAAAAATATACATTGGACTAAGTATTTGAGATAATTATTTTAAGTACTCAATAATATAGTAATGTATTTAATTGACTTAATCATAATAAATCAGATCCAAACCATCTAACCAAAAACTTGGCACAAATCCAACAAATTGTTACTTACTCTAAATTAGTAGTATTATTTATACTAGAGGCCGAGCTCCGCCAAACGCGGGGTTATTTGTGTATGCTGTTGTTGTTCAGTTTTGTTTAGTGTTAGCGTTGTTAGTTATGTTGTTCTTACACTTGTGTTGGTGCGTGCAGTTATTTGGCAAAGCAGAGGGTCGGAGGTGGTGGAATTAGTAGGGAGGCAGCTGTTTGTTGTTGATTACTTGTAGGACGCTTTGTGAACGAAGACCAGTTGATACATATATATTTTTTGTATTTAGTTGTCTGCATCCCAATTCCCACCGAAGAACATATGATGGTGTGCTTGTGTCACTTTTTCTGGGGTTTTTGTTTTGTTTTGGTGACTATTGGATTTTAGTTGGTTTCTTTGTTGCATTGTTTAACGTCGATGCCATGTAACTATCTGAACATGTTCTCATGCATGAAGCAAAAGACATGCTTATTTTCTCGAAATGCAAAGACCCATCAACGTTCCCCTTTATTTAAAAACCAAGTAACTCTTCTCCTGGTGGGAGATAGTTTGCATATAATTAAAAACAACCAAAGTTGAAAGTAGGAAAAAACATACGAAAATGGTTATTTCATTGACACATAAGCTAAG
>NC_027751.1:35719423-35720088 GCF_000695525.1 Brassica oleracea var. oleracea
AGGCTTTTTAGGGCCAGTTTTATGGTTTATTAAGATAGGCTTAGGCTTTAATCAAATGTATAAGCTGATGTAATAGATGAGCTAGCGAGTTTAAAAAATAAGCCCACAAATCAATCAGCAAATAATAGAGAACGAGATTTGTAAATCATTTTATTTATTTGTGGGACATGATTAAACCGACCTTCATAAATATATATTAGTTTCGGCCATCAATGTACAAAGTATCATTTAGTCTAGTGGTACAAATGCTGGTGTTTATATGTTAATAACCCGGGTTCGAACCATGGGCTTGACATTTTTTCACTTATTTTAAAGGTCGGGCCCACAAAATGCTGACGTGGCGCGCTGAGGAGCCTTGAAACTGGCTCATTATAATGTTGATTAGTTATACAAGTAGTACTAGGATAAGACCTGCGCCTTGCGCAGGGTGAGTTTATTTGTATATATTATCGATAGTTTTTTTATATATGTGATCATTTTATTTATATATAAAAAATATTTTTTGTTGTTATTATATAATTTCTTTCCGATGGATCGGATCAATTTTTATTAAAAATAATGGAACAAAACTATAATTAATACATGGTTGATCGGATTGGACATTAAACAAATTATGACATAAAAACCTTATTTTTTCCATCGAACACATTCTTGAAAAAAAGTGA
>NC_027751.1:35721674-35723756 GCF_000695525.1 Brassica oleracea var. oleracea
CAAAAATTGTTATCAAATCTTTATTATTCATAATCATTAATTCTCGTATATATGTAAATCATATTAGTTAATTCCGTAACTTTTATTTAAGGAAAGAATACACACTTCATATATTTTATGTTAATATAATGTTCTCTAGTGTTATATAATTATGGAATAATGTGACACCATTAGATTAAACTATACTTTATATTAGATGCTCTAGAATTCTTTGAAATGGAATTTAGAAGTCATTTAGAGTGTCACCTAGGATTTGGAGTTTTTTTAATTAATACAAAATTAATGTTCTAATTTTTCAAATGCTTATCAATTAATATATATAGGGGATTAGTTATGCTAATATACAAGTTGTACTACAAGTAGTAAGAGACGTAAAGTCGTAAACTGTTGAATACAAATTTTAAAGTACAACTTGATCCAACAGTTACTCCCTCAGCCCATTAAGTGACATGTATTTCACATTTAATGGGTGGAGACTACCGAAGAGATGATTATGCTCGCTTTGATCCTAATTGTTGATCCAAAAGTTTTATTCGATCTAGCGATTCAGATTTGACACTGTCGAATCGTCACTTCCAGCGACAATCTTTCCTTGTTGTAGTGTATATTGACCGTATGGTTGCGCTTTATGAGTGGATGATACGTGATATTCATCAAAATAATGAGCTCGTCGAGGTGAAAAGACGACGGGAAGAGGGTGGTGACTAAACTCAACACCGAAGATGACATGAGCAATAAGCTTTGAGGTAGCGAAGGAATAACTACTGGCCCTTTGCACCAAAAATAGGTTAGCGGTTGCTCAAGCTGAAAATGGTCATCTGAGATTCCCGCGTTGAAGGTTATTTAAGTATATTTAATTACCAACTTAACTACAGTGAATTGTAATAATTAAGGAAAATAGGTGTGGCTGGTACAACTAAGGTTTTCTAAATGTTATGATATGTAAAATGTGCCAGTTATACTATTTGTACTTTTTGTATGAATAGTTTCAGTTATCCTAGCTGTAGCAGCTAAATTAGTTGTATATCGTACATGAGTTACATCAATTATACCGCTTGTTAATATGTTTAGTTGTATTGGTTGTATTCGTTGTACTATCCTCGTTAAACCATTTCTATTGCAATTTCATGATTCAACCTATACTAACATCCTACTGAAATTCGAAAACAAACTCATTAGGTTGACACAGCTTTGTGTAATTAAAATAATTTAGCCTAATCAAACAATTATCATATTTGAGAGTGTATTTAGTATGAATAGTACTTGTATAAATAAGAGAATAATAACACGTAGTTGTATCATTTTAAGATGTACCAAAGTGAATATAATTGTATTTTGGCTGTGAAATTGAAAAACTTAATTGTACCATACACAAAATATAATTGCATCAAAGATGTACTACTTATTTATGTGTATATACTATGTTTAACATCTTTTGAAATAATAAATCTTGTGAAAATATCTTTGTATGGTTTTCAAAAATAATGTGGCTAGGTTATTAGTAAAAAAATAAAAAATACAAAGTAATTAATGTAAATTAAAAAATGTGGTGTAATGATTGCAAAAAATAAATAAAAACTTCAAATAAGATAGATAAATCTTTGGTCCTGATTTTGATATTTGCTTGCTTTTTCATATAGATGAAGATAATGAAACTTTGTCAATTTCCAAAATTACAAAATTACATGAAGCTGTGCCCATCTTATTAGTTGCACCACTACAAGAAAACGTGCCCATAACAACGAACATTTACGACGAAAATATGTCGTCGTAAATTTACATGGTGTTTACAACGCAGTTACGAGGAATCCAACTTTCGTCGTAAACGCCATGTAAATTTATGACGAATAGTGTTCGTCGTAAAATCCATGTAAGTTTACGACGAATGTACGTGGAATGAGAAATACGTCGTAATCATTACATCGACATTACAACGAAACATGTTACTGTTATATTTAGGTGAAAACGTGTATTCAAAGTGCTTTAACTTACCTAATTTCGTCGTAAAGTCGTTGTAAATATTATGTTAAAACCATGTAAAATCCATGTAAAATATTCCTTGTAAAATCGTTGTTATATTTC
>NC_027751.1:35727353-35730902 GCF_000695525.1 Brassica oleracea var. oleracea
TTTTTTTTTCTGTTTGTATTATGAATTTAAATATTATTGTATGACTTTTTAAAATATGTTTTCCAATTTCATATTTCGTTTTAAAATTTAAATTATTTTAAATTCTGAATATTAAATATAAATTAAAATCTATTATATACTAATTAATAATAATATAATAAGAAACGATGTAAACTCCTCGTAAACATTACATGGAGTTTACATCGAATGTTTACGAGTGATTAACATCGAAATATTTACGAGGGTTTTACATCGAAATGTTTACGAGTGATTTACAACGAAAGTATTTACGTGTGCTTTACATCGAAATAATTACGTGGGATTTACGACGAAAGCTTACGTGTCATTTACGACGAATCCTTTCCCTGCGCTTTACGAGGAATATATTTCGTCGTAAACGTAACGAGTCGTTTACGATGAAACCTCCGTTACGACGGACGTTTAACAACAAAACGTCTTTCGACGTTAATTCGTCGTAACACCCCGTTTACGACGAATTTACGACGAATACTGCCCTAGTAAAAAATATGTTTTCTTGTAGTGCACTAAGATGAACATAATTGTTATTTGGCACTTAAAACTAGTTATACCATAAACTAAATTAAATTTTTTACTTGTATATTTCAATTTATATATATATATATATAAAAACTATATTTAACATATTCTAATATCATAATTTTTCTTAAAAATACATATAATATTTTTTCCATAATAATTTGGCTGAACTAGTAATTTAAAAAAAATATAAAGTAGAAAGTGTAAACCTAAAAACTGATATAACAATTTCCCAAAATATTACTCAACTAAGATAGATGTTGAATTTACCAAAATAGACAAATACTCAACTAAGATAGATGTTGAATTTACTTAATAGACCAATATAAGTTTTAATTTTATATTTTATATATAAGACCAGATTTACAAATGTTGTTTTATGAATTTTTATCATTTCAAAATTGTATTAATTGTGCCAAGTATACCAAATGTACACATAGACCAATATAAATTTGTAATCGTCTATTTTATACATAATTTTAATCAACTATACCAAGTTGTATTAAGAAATAAATAAAATTTAATAATCTATCATAAATACTTAATATGTATAAGTTGTTTTATTTGTTCCAATAAAACCAACCGTTCATATCTTTATATGATTCATTGTGCGTCAACCTCTCAAATTCATGACTTATCAATAAAACACTTTGTCGGATATATAAAACAAGTTTGATATGTACATATATTATTGGATTAAAATCAAGAAAAAAATTCAATGAATTAATTAAACTAATTTTATTTTAAATCAAACTCCTCCATTTTAAATTAAAAATTAAATAATATCTTATAAAATAATCTAATATATAAAATAATATAAGATCCAATGAAATAAATTACCTAAAATTAAATTTTGAATTTCGTTATAGAAATTACATTTTAAGTTTGTTAGAAAATGAAAAACAAAGAAAAAGAAGAAGAAGAGAAAATAAATTGGAGTAGAAATAAAATAACACTTGAAATGAGTAAGGGTATGAATGGTGACCAGGGAACGACGAGGAATAATGCATTCCCTAACGTTCCTAAAAAAAATTACCATTCACAAGGAATAATAATTTCCTCTCATTCCCTTTCATTCCTTTTTTTGTAGAGAATTAAAGAACAAAATTATTCCTTGTCAAATTTGATAAGGAATAACCATTCCTTTTCATTCCTGGTATTTTATTCCCGTACATTCCTTTTTTATTCGTTCTTCTTGTTTCCCGGATGGTTACCAGTCGGACCCTAAGAATAAGACAAGAAACTAGAATTTCAGTTTTATTTTTTACTAGATCCTTTCTCCGCGCTACGCACGGATAATATATTTAAATTTTTTACATTTATCATTTTTATTTGTATGTGAATTTTGTATATTAAATTATATATAATTAATTTTTAAATTTGATTTTTTTTTTAGTTTGAAGTAAGTATTTATATTATTTGTAACACAATTAACTAATAAAATATGAAGAATCAAGTCTAAGATTTTAGAGTTATATAAAAAAATATAATTATGTATAGAACATAAATTATCTTAGTTTAAAAGATCGGAATCTCATCTCGAATAAATTCACGAAAAGAAAAAGTATTCCAATAACCTACTTAAAATATAAAAGCCCATTTTTTTTTTAAAAAAACGTACTTAATAATATCTTTTTACGTGTAATAGTTGAAAACTGACAATTGAATATCGATCTAGAATATTATTTTAATATATCTAATGGTAAAATATTAATTGTAATAAACAAATTTTGAATTTTGTAATCCCTTATATACTAAAGCACAAGTCACCTAACAAATCAAAATTTGACACTTGGTGAACCTTTTTTAAAGAGACAAAAAAAATTTGAGTTAGTTACAAAATTATATCACTTCTAATTGTTAAAAACGTAACTGTCCGTCAACATAACAAAACTGTTTTCCATTACACCTTAATAATCTCCCACTATCTCTAACTTCTTTTGCTTCTACATAAGTAAGAAATCTCTGGAAAAAAATGATAACAAAGAGATGTCGACTTCACAAGGTCTAACAATTAGATAGATCAAATGTATTACACTCTTTTCTTTTAATATATGTTCTGCCAATAATTCCCAAGCATCCCTCGAGTGTGTCATCTGGTCAATGTTTGGGAGATACAACTACAAGCATAGAAGGTATTCACTTTTAAATTATTTTTCTAAGCAAAGATCTTAAAAAACTGCATTCTTTTGGTAAAAAAAAAAAGACTTTGCATTTAATATCTGTGGTTATCTAAAAGGTTTTGCTAAACATGTATTAACGTTATTGTCGAGAGTGCAAGACATCAAGAATACTGAACATGATTCATCAAATAATATTATTTTCATGATTTTGATGTAACTGACATTCTTATATTTATGTTGTTCTTTTTCTATAAACATTTGAGTATATTTTGATGTTAATCTTTCGTTTCAGGTTTGAAAACCTTTAATTGGAGTTCACTGGATCCAAAGTCCTATCAAATGTGGAACGAACCTATATGTTTACCTCAGGTCATACTAAAACACATGTTCTCATATGATATTTTTACATATTTAGATTAATTATAAAATATGTAACTTTTTATAATATTTGGTCTTCTAATAAGTTCTGTATTGTTTCTAAAAATAATAATTAGGTTTTAGTTCTTCGTATTGTCGTTCAAATCCATTACTGTAAATTTAAAATATTTTTTCTTTCAGTCAATTTTTTTATTCTCTTGAACTTAAATTATAATCATACTCATTGAACAATTATATTTTCGAAGGAAAATATTAACAATCACCTTGCCCATGCAGAGCATGGGCCATAATACTAGTATTACATGAATTAGAAGTCTTTAAAATCTAAAATCTATTTTATTAACATGATATATTTTTTATTCATTTATTATTTTGAAGTTACAAAATATTGCTTTAGTTTTATTTGTATATTATTTTTTTAATAATTTAGTTTCTTTTTAAGTAATTTTAAAATTATCAAGAATATAATATATTTAAAATTATTTATTTA
>NC_027751.1:35731025-35741940 GCF_000695525.1 Brassica oleracea var. oleracea
TGTGTTGTCATTTCATTTTTATTACTACTAACATGATTTTTTAGTGATCGGTGGTAATGTATTTTTAACGTTATGTATTATATTTTATCGTATATTTTCTAACTCTTCATGCTGTCATTTTTTTTAGAATCATTTTAATTAGAAAATAGGTTTAAAGATGTAATTAAAACTGTGTATGTTGTAAATTTAGACTTTTTAGTGTAACTGAGCACTATCAATTATGGAAATTATATTATGATTTTAATTTACTAAATATTTCTTTCCGTGTATATTTTTTTTTGTTTTATTTTGTACTTTTACAATTTTATTGTCTTATTCTTTAATTGCAGAGAATTGCTATTTCCAATTTTTGTTTCATATACCTTAAAAGTCTTCGGTTGATTTTTGTTTGTTTTCTTTCTCCAATTACAATGTACAGTCTGGCCGTTTCTTTTTTTTGGGATCAAACTACTAATATCATCAGATAGAAAAGTTTAAATTCCAAGAATGGAGTGAGTATTTGTGCTAGAGAAAACTGATTTAACCACTAATATAGTGAGATATTATAATATTAGAAGGTATGGAAACTCTTCTCTGTTGTGCTACACCGGACATAATTAAGTTGTTGTCAATTGATTCTATATTTGTGATAACTGGAAATACATCTTTATGTCTTCCTTACATCATCCTTAATTGGTTTACGGTTCGACCATTTCTAATATACTGAGAGTAACATAATTTTAGATGCTGATTATCTCATTCCAATTAGGAATGCACAAAATGAGAGAAATTCAACGTGAGACCACTTTACAATTTTGTCATCATATCTATATAGAGTTAGTTTATAGATTACTCTATATGTTTCAAAATGTAATCAGTTTTAATTAAAATTTGTAATATTTAAAAGTTATTACTTTAGAAAACTGTTATTTAATATATAAATTTAATCAATTACGCATTATATTACATAATTTAATTGGCCACACAATATCCAATAAATATAAAGTTACATTGAAATATAAAAACAATTTATATAGTGAAACAAAAAATATTTTTAAACCATTATATTATAAAACAAAGGGAATATTCAAATTATATTGAAACATTAGAATAGTAAGAATCATAAAAGTTGAAATCTCAACGTCGATCATTTACGTCGGTCATGCCTTAGACCATCTCTAATGTATTCCTCTATTTTTTTCTCTAAAATAGAGGAATTTTATAATAGAGATGAATTTGTCTCCGATGTATTTTTCTATTTTCTCTCCTAAAAAGAATATTCTTGATATATTCTTTTCTAAGTTTACAAATAATATTTTTTATTTGTGAAAATCGAAAACCAGCCCAATTTATTTTAGTATTTTATAAAATTATGATAATATTTACACAAAATATTTCTTTACAAACTATTATGTAAAAAAAAATATAATTATATTTATATAAATAATATATTTGACTAAAAAAATATTTTCGGTTATAATTGTTTAAGTAAAAAGTTAAATCATCATTTTGTTAAAACAAATAGGGGAGGTGACATGACAAAAATATAGTTTCTCAGTGGCCGATTATTTTCGCCTACGTGGACACTCTATCTAAGGCTTATATCATCATTTTATTATTTGTTTGATTTAATAATAAATTCATTAAACGTGTAATAGTGATTTTAAGCAGAAAAGAGCCATAAAGAACAAAATCGGTAAGACATGTTATTTTATTCCTTTGGACGCCAAATTAGATTAGCCCCGATAACACAGACCACTGCTTCCATTAAATAGTAGCAAATATCCAAAGACAATAAAAAACATGTCACCAAGTAACCCAGAGAAGGAAAACAAAAAAGATTAGGGCTGGGCAAATAAACCGAACCCGAAAATCCGAACCGAACCCGATCCGATAAAAATGAATCCGAACCGATCCGAACCCGACATAAATACCGAATGGATCCTGTTTTTTGGTATTTTGGGTTATGGGTATTATCCGAACCGAACCCGGACCTAAATGGATATCCGATAGAACCCGAAACATTTAAAATCACAAAAAGAACTTCTACCAAATATGATCTTAATTCTTAATATGTATCCAAAATACTTTAAGATATTATTGAACTTCTAAAATAATTATCTGTTACACGAAGGTTGATGGTGGAATGTGGCGGTTGAAGCCTGAAGTTTTTAGATTTTGGTTTTGTTTTCATTGAATAATGTTTCTCATTTCATGAGAACTTAGTTTTTGTTTTATGATTTTATTTATCTGGTTTTTTTTCTATCACTAACTATGTTTATCTTTCGCTTGATTTTGAATGATCACATTTGATGTTTTTTCTTATTTTTGAATCGATTTTAGTTATGTTTTGGCTATTAAAATATGTACAAATCATGTATTTTAAATCCGAAGAACCGATTTCATTTATGTTTTAGTTACAAAATAGGTTCAAATCAGGTATTTTTAAACCGAAGAACCGATTGGGACCCGAACCCGAAAGTACAATGGGTTATACCGATTTTTTGAAGATTTACTAACCCCGATCCGAACCCGATAGAACCCGAACCGGTCCCGAACCGAACTTTTATATAACCCGAATGGGGTTGATTTTGATAAACCCAAAAAACCAAAACCCGAATGGATAAAACCGAAACCCGATTGGGACCCCGAATGCCCATGACTAAAAAAGATATTAGAAAAGTTTTCAAAACAGGACTGATAACTAAAAGGAAAAAGTTTAGATCTTGTGTCATGATTTGACTGAGTTTAATTGAGTTCAACCTAATTCTGTTAAATTCAATTAAAGAATAAAAATAGAATTAAATCTGAATGATTTGTTAGTTATCTTTGTTGAATTTTATAAACATTATTAAGTTTGGTTATTTAAAATTTTATTTATCAAAGAAATATCAATAATTATTAAATAAAATTGAAGTAAAAATAAATGAAAATCAAATATAAAATCAATATTTTTTATTTAAATATATTATCAATATTTTGAAATTTATATTTTATCATTGTGATTTTTGAAATTTTTAAAAAATGAGTATAATAAGAAAATATTATTATTTTGAAATTATTATAATAATTTAAAAGACAAAAACAAGTAACAAGTTTTATTTTTGATAGTAATTAGAATAAATTTGATTTTTATTCACCTGAACCAGATATATGTCCGGTTTACGGTTTAATCCGATCTGATTATCGGATCAGTGCGATTTAAAAACACTGGATATTAGCTATGGGTATTTATTTGGGCTCTAGCCTTTTAGGATAACGTTCTTTTATTCTAAGTCTTATAGGTAATTTTGGACTAAAGAAGTCTACAAAAAATATTGTTCAGTATTGGTGTAAATTTTAGTCTGATTTTTGGTTTGAAAATTGAGTCAAAATAAATTATCTATAACTAAGAAGTATCATGAAATAATATATTTCAGAGAGAAAATTGATCGTTAGAAACCACATTTAAAACATTGAAAACTGATCTACTTCTTTTGTTGGTTGTGCCACAAAATAGCAATACAAATTACAAATAACAAACAAGTTACTTTTGAGTTAAACCAAGATATTCAAAGGGACGAGAAAAACATACTTCACCTTTGAACAAATAATTAGGAGATTAAAAGAACACAAACTGAAGAAAAAAATTCAGGATGTGTTATTGGTTTGTTTATCAAGAAAGAGAAACATTTGACTTTATAAAAATTGGTTTTATTTAAGTATGAATTTTCAAAATTATTTTAAAATATGGTGCTGTTGTTCTGTTTATTTAGAAAGAGAAAATTTTTAACGTTTTTAAAAAGATTATGGTGTTTTTAAGTAATACTTTTCAAATGATTTTTTAAATATAGTGTTATTAGTTTCTAAATTTATAAAAAATATTTTTAAAGATTTAATAGTCTAAATTTATTGCATACATCATTTTATAAAATCAAGAAAAGCCTTGTATTATTTTAAAATAAAAGAAAATAATTCATACCGTCATTTTTAAAATTTAGTGTTATTAATAGATTGATTTTATACATTTTTCTTCCCAAAATCTATTTCACAACATAGTATTGTACGTTTACCATAGACTCTCAGAGTTAGTTTCTAATAAAAACATTGTTGCATTATTATAACCGAAAAGCTAATATTCCCATATCTAAAGGGGCAGCATGGCCATGATGACCTTGGTGGTTGAAACTTGCTTAATGTTTAAACAGAAAATAGTAGTATCAATAATTAAAAAAAGTCTTATACTGATGTGGATAATCTCTCTAGTCTCAAATAACACATTTTACATCATAGATTAGGTTACACACCTTGCAATCAGAGCCGTGCCTACGGTGCATTGAAAAAGGCATGCGCCTTAGACCCCCAATTGATATAAATTTATTTTAGGTCCTAAAATCTAAAATAATTTTTAGTCTACTGGTTTATAATTATTCTGAAAAACGTTTTCCACTAGAGTTCAATGGACTCACCTTCTGAATTTCAACTATTTTCCCCTATATGATATAGTTAAAGCATATTCACTTAATATACTTGTGTATTTGGTGAAGATGATATATTTCTTTAGAAAATTGTTTTCAATATAATTGGAAATAAGTTTTTTTTTTAACTTGCTACCCTTCGGCACTGCTTGCAATATGCATCCTTCTTCTTTCTATTTATTAGTTTTGTTTTCTTGTATTTGTTGTTGTATACTCCCATGAGTAGTGCTAGTGTTAATAGCAGCACTACATAACTATTATTGTATTTCATCTCATGAGCATATGTGCGCTTAAATATCTTTGTCGATGTTCGGTTGTATGACTTGATGTCGACTTCTCTACCAAAATGCTCTAGAAAGTAAACGAATAAACAAGTAGTGGTGCGAACAAATCAATCTTAAGAATTTGATATCATGCAAAAAAAATTCTTAAGTCTTTTAGATCAGACATTTTGTTTTATTGAATACTAGAAAATTTGGTTATTCAGAAAATAAACACTTCAATTTATTGATTTAATAGATAACAACGGAGACCAACATTCTGTTTCTTGATGCACATTCAGAAACCGCCAAGTAGACGCAGAACCAAGTGAATGAATGAACCGTTTTGGATGTTGTAGTCTGCTATGTTGTGACCATCTTGAAGTTGCTTGCCTGAAAAGATGAGCCTCTGCATTTCCGCTGGGACGCCTTCACTCTCCTCGATCATATCCTTTAGGTTTTCAATAGTATCAGAACCATCCACAGTTAGGCTTACGTTTCTGTTCTGCATATCCTCGACGACTATTATACTTTTCTTTTTACCTTTTTCTCTCCTAAACACTGGACAAGAAATCTGAAACTTTAAAACGAACAAAAAGATTGGATCTGTGTCATAAACAACATCTAAAGCTCTTATATATATAGCTGATTTGTTTTTATAGTTTCCAAAAATAATTTAAGAGGGGTGTATTGAATCTGAAATTTGAAGTGATTTGATTTTTAATGAGTTTTTAAATGATTGTAGAAAAATCTGAGAATTTGGCTTGATTTTTGTTAAATAACTCTAAAATCCCATATAAAACCATATGATTTGGATTTTTATTTTTATAACTAAAGAACTCCTCTCAAACACTCTAGAAACACTTAAAGCACTTTAAAATCTCTAACTTAAATTTTGTTCAATAACAGACAGAGTGCATTATAAAATAACAAGTTCAATAACACTTGATTTCAAAGTATTTTTTTTAAATCCATGTTTGAATAACATTGGATTTGTCATTTTAATACAAATCACCTCAAATTCCAAATTGAATACACACCCCTAAAAATCAAATTAGCGACGCGTAATGCCTGATTACAATTACTAAAATTTGGTTTAATTACCATAAATATCACTAAATGCACTTGGGCAAATACTTTTTTTATGCTACATATTATTTGGTCAACCTTACCCAAAATAATTTTGTATCTCCCTTCTTTTGTGTAAATCAATTCATTCATGAGATCAAAACACAATCCTGAATCTTGGATAGTATATTCTTCTTTTGGTTATTACACACCGTATGTCGGATTTTACTTGTGTACTTTACTAGAACTGCAAATTTTGTTTAAAAATTTACCCTTGTCACACATATCTCTTGTTGTATAAATTATAAATAAAAGTACAACATTTTGTTTGTACAATAAATTTGTAATTATAAATAATAGTACAACATTTTGTTTGTGTAATAAATTTGTAATATATTTTATAACTCATCAAAAGTACAAAAACAAATAATGATTTATAAACTATATCTCTATAAATATATATGTATATATATACTCGTTATTTTATCTTTTACTTTCTCGTTGACTGATATATGGTTGACAAGTCAATGAATAAACTAAGAATATTTCAAGACTGAGGCAACAATATAGAATACTAGAAGGGTGTCCGCGATCCGCGCGAAATATTATTTTATTATTTTTAAATATGATTTTTGGATGATGTAATTATGTTGTCAGTATTTATTGTGAATAACATTATTTGATGTTTATTATGTTATGTAATAATAGTAGCTAATAAGTTAATATATTATGTGTTTGTCTTTATAATAATGTGTTGTTGTAAGTATAATGCTCAATAACTTTGTCTTTAACCATTTGTTGATTCTATGATCAACAGCGTCAAATTGTATTTTAGTTTTTTTCACATATTTGAACATTACTCTTTTAAAATGTTTTTTGCATTTTTCTCCATATTTTGACCTTGAGCCGTCACCATCAATGTATTTCGTTTACCTCTCAGGTGTGCAGTGATTCTCACCATCACTGGAAAAAGACTCACCTTCGTGCTCTTCTTTTCCTCACCTTCTTTTTTTGTGAGATTATTTGGTATTTGTTATAGATCATGCATATTAGTTCCATGTTGTGTGGTTGTTTTTTACGGCGTTGTATGTTATTTCAGTCAATATTGGTCATTTTTTTCTTTCGATTTTGGTTAAGGTTAGAAACTACATCTCGTTGGGTTGGGTCAGAGTTTAATTGTCATTGATGTTGTTTTCCTCGTCGCTAATTTGCCATCGATAGTCTCTGCTCGTCTTGGTTTTCAAGATCTGGTTTTTGGTGATCTGATTTCTATGTTCTTTTTTCATAACTCGAGGATGGCTCCACGGTTCGTTGATTTAATTTTGTCTCTTTTTATCTCTTTGTTCTCTCATCGCATTGCACCTTTCATCGCTGATCACGTCTCTGGTGGCTTTCCCTTTCGCCATATTTGCTACTCCAGGTCTGGATAGTGTTTTTCTCTGTGTATGCTATGTGCGCTTGGAATGTTGTTTATGGTCTCAAACTTAAGCTTTGGTTTCTCGGTGGTTGGATTCCATTCTCCCACACTCAGGTTGTTTATATTCTTCTCATGCATCCCTTGGTGTAGGTGTGCGGAGCTAGTCTTTTAGAGCTTTGGTTTCTTCTATTCAGAGTTTTGTGGTTCTTCGCTATCATGGGCGTCTTGTATGTACTTGTTTAGTTTGTGAGGTGCTTCTTATCTATTAGCTGGTAGTTGTACAGCCAGTGCTTTAGACATGCGTCTTTTTGTTTTGTGGTGACTTTGTTCTTCCGATGATTATTCTTTTTCTGACCCATTTTTTTGGTTTTTTGCGCTGATGCTTAATCGCGATCTTTTGTGTTTCGGGGATTGCTTTATCTCATATTTTATCTTTTTACCTTTATCTGACATTTTCTTGTTCTAGCCAAGACATTCTATGCTAAGATGAGATAGATTAGTCTTTTTTGTTGATCTTTTTTCAACTCCAAACTTTTATTGAGTTAGTATTACAATGGTATTTTGTTTTTTTTTTTTGTGATTGTGAAAATTTTATGTTTAGATTATGTATTGCATTCTAATTTATTTTTATTAGTTTGGTCATTTTATATTTTTTATAGTTAAATAAATATATAATTTGTAAATTAAATAATAGAAAATGGTAAAAAAATAATAAAATAGCAAAAATTATGTTATTTTTAGTTATTAATAAATTAAATATGTAAAATTTATTTCTATTGTTTTATTTATTTATTTATTCATATTGAATTTTAGTAAACAATAAAATAAACTTCATACGATAATAGTTAGTGCAAAAAAGATTAGATAGTGCACAATTAAAAAGTAATTGGCCAAATTGCAATAATCGCAAAAATCTCCTACTACTTGTCAGAAGAAAAAAAAAACTAACTTTATATATATAGATAAGACAAGTTATTGACTATATACCAAATAATAAGACATTGTTCTCTCACAATGATATTGGATTATGAAATATATAGTATTATATAGATAACTTCTTGAAGAAAAAAAACGTTATTAATTTTATTTTGTATATAATTAAAGTTTTATTACATATTTTGTTTCAAAAAGGTGTTAAAAGTATTTGTTAAAGTAGTACAATAAAGGGATCCCTACAATAAATGACTGCGTACAAAGCAATGAATTTTTTGTGATGGATTATCTTAGAGTTAATCTTTAATCGAAAAATTAGGATATATGCTTTTCATTCTTAGAGATATTATTATTTAATTTAAAATTTATGTAATTAATTAAGTTGTTTATATTGTTGGGTAAATTAAGTCTAAGAGTAAATTTGATGAGAATTAGAAAGCTTGGGTATTTAAGAAAGTTTTGACGATTTTAAACATTTAAATAATACGTAATAAATGTAAGCTCAAGAAAAGGAGTTTGTCGGATCGTGAAACAGAGGATGTGTTACACACGTTGATGGATGTGTAACTTGCTGTTACAAGTTAGTTATGAGACGATGACGTGTCGGTGTCTCATTGGTTCCAGGATATTACTTTGGCGTGAAGCAAAGAAGATCTGGAAGATTTGGGCTTATCATAATATTAGGAAAATAAGATATTGTGTTAAGGGTATTTAACCTTATTACTTTGGGTAGATCTAGGTTAGCGATTTTAAGATTGAAAAAGCTAGAGCAAGAGGTTTGTTCTTGATAGCTGAAGAAAGACGAGTGACCTTGGGTGAAGCTCGTATTTCTGTTTTGGGAGATTAGAAATTGGTCCGTCTCTAGTTGTGTGTGACTAAGAGTAATTCGGATTAAACAGATCTAGGAAGATTGTTTAACAAATTTCTAATATACAAGAAAGCGTTCTTGGTATCTCGTGTTTTTGTTCCTGTAACTGGTAGTCTCTGAACTTTCATTTGGTATCAGAGCGGGAAACCTCTGTGGTATCATATACTACTAACAGGTTGAGATCCTGCGGATTTCATGGACACCATGAAGGAACTATTCAGAATTCATAAACCTATCATGCTGGACAGTTGCAACTTCGGCCATTGGAAGGCAAGGATGCGACAGTTGATCAGATGAATTGATGAGGATGCGTGGACTGCAGTAGAAGAAGGTTGGTCTGTTCCTACAATGATGACCAATGACAAAAGCTTGGCCCCAAAACCAAAAGATAGGTGGAATGATCAAGAGAAGGTAGCATCGAAGTTCAACTCTAAAGCCCTCACTGCGATCTTCTCTTCGGTGGATCTGGACCAGTTCAAAATATCCAGGGATATTTTGACCAATCACTTTGAAGGAAATACTAGCGTGCGGAGAACAAGGATCGATCACTTAGCTTCAAAGTTTAAAAATCTTCGCATGACTGATGATGAACCAATTGACGGATTCATTTCAAAGATCAGTGAACTTGCTAGCGAAGCTTCAGTTCTTAGAAAGAAATATGATGAGAAGGATTTGGTGAAAAAGCTGTTAAGATGCCTACCTCCACGATTTGAAGCATACAAGGCTGTACTGGATATAGCCGTTAATACTGATGAGATAAATTTGATCAATTGTCTGGTATCTTGAAGGTTCATGATCTGGAGAAAGCTAATCGAACTGCAAATTCTCAAAAGAGCATCACATTTGTAGCTGACTCTAAAGAGCAGGATCGAGTCACAAAGATCGAAGAGAACTTGGGACTAATGGCTCGAAACTTCAACAAGTTCATCAAGCGAATGGAGAAAGGGGGAAATCGATCCAACTCACGATTTCAGAGGAATGACTCAGATCGAAACAGCTCTCAATACACTAGGCAAGACTCGAAGAACTCTAAGAAGAAGGAGTTGCAGTGCCATGAGTGTGAAGGCTATGGGCATTTTCGCAATGAGTGTCCGCTAGCTAAACGAAAAGAGCTGAAGTGCATCGACTGCAAGGGCTTTGGTCACACTCGAAGTGAATGTCCTAATAATTTGAAAAAGGAAGAGTCACTCATGTGTTTCAGTGATACATACTCAGAGAGTGACAGCGATGGAGATGAGCTACATCTAAACTTTATGGCACTTGTCTGTAAGGAAGAATAACCAAAACTGGATTCAGCCGTGGAAGAGGATGAAGATGATCTCAACAACGATCTTGAAACAGAATACAAGTCTCTGTTCGACAAATTTGCTGAACTCAGCCATGAGAACCTGCAACTACTGAAAAATAAGGTCATGCTAAAAGCTCAGGTGAATATCTTGGAATTGGAGAAACCCTCGATTCAAGTTGCTGAATTATCATGTAACACCCGTATTTTCCGAAATAACTTAAATAAATAAAAAGTCTGAAATCTCCATTTATTACTTCTCAAAAGTCAACTTCAAAGTCGTAAATCCAATAAATAGCCATAAATCAAAATAACATAATAAATCCAGAAAATATCGATAACAACATAAAATCCGCAAGTCTGAAAAAGACAGAAATAAAACTCCCAAAGCACCAGCCCGATAGCAATCACTCCTGCTCGTCAGTCTCATCTGAAAGGGGAAGGAAAGGAGGGGTGAGTAACAGGGGAGTTACTCTGTGAGGTATGGGATGCTAAACACGCAAACCACTGACTTGAGTAATAGAACTCCCACTATGGAAGTTTAGCTCTAACATGAACAAACAAGACGCCTAAAGCATCACACAAACACAACACAAACAATGCGATGATAGCATATAGCTAGTCCATACACCCCGCATCTCCTCATAC
>NC_027751.1:35743337-35763608 GCF_000695525.1 Brassica oleracea var. oleracea
ACGTCTGGGCTAGCGACGCAGATTGTGTGGGGCGTGGGTGCAGAGACGTTTGCATTCGACGCAGCTTTGGAGGGCGGGGGTACAGAGACAGACTGTACTAGCGACGCAGCGTATGTATATATATATCCGTATGAGGAGATGCGGGGTGTATGGACTAGCTATATGCTATCATCGCATTGTTTGTGTTGTGTTTGTGTGATGCTTTAGGCGTCTTGTTTGTTCATGTTAGAGCTAAACTTCCATAGTGGGAGTTCTATTACTCAAGTCAGTGGTTTGCGTGTTTAGCATCCCATACCTCACGGAGTAACTCCCTTGTTACTCACCCCTCCTTTCCTTCCCCTTTCAGATGAGACTGACGAGCAGGAGTGATTGCTATCGGGCTGGTGCTTTGGGAGTTTTATTTCTGTCTTTTTCAGACTTGCGGATTTTATGTTGTTATCGATATTTTTGGGATTTATTATGTTATTTTGATTTATGGCTATTTATTGGATTTACGACTTTGAAGTTGACTTTTGAGAAGTAATAAATGGAGATTTCAGACTTTTTATTTATTTAAGTTATTTCGGAAAATACGGGTGTTACATATCAATCCTAAAAAACTCAGACCAAGAGATGCTGTCACTAAAGAGAGCGATGACAGAACATGAGAGGGTGTAGAAGCAGTTTGAACTGAAGGTAAGTCATATGAATGATCTAATAACCAAGGAGATGGACAAGAACAAATTACTTGAAAATCAACTCGCTGACAATCTCAAGAGAGTAAGAATGCTCACTACTGGTACAACAACTCTGGATCATCTTCTCACCTTTGGTCAGTGTCCCAGCAGTAGTTGAGGATTAGGCTTTCAAGGCTCTACATCCAAATCTGCTGAAGAAACTGTATTTGTGAAAGGAAGTTCGAAAGAAAAAGAAATCCAAGTCTCGACAAAGGTTCAGACTGATAATCAGAAAAGTGGGAACCTGAAGAAGACTAATACTACGCAATGAGGAAATGGATGCCACTTCTGTGGAAAGCGTGGTCATAACGTCAGATTCTGCTACTTCCGGAAAAATCAGTATCAACGAGTCTTGAGAATGAATCTTTGTTTTATGGAACCATCCTTGTATGGTCATGTTTGGATAGCTAAGTTGTACCCGAAGTACAAGTAGAGAGTCTCGACTGTCGCACACTGTGAGAAGAATGAAATACGCACTGACGCAGAGTAACCTATCATTTGCAACCTTGCGAGCCTATCCACTGAAACTGAGTTAGTGAGCAACGTCGCATACACAAGTTCTGATTCCAGCCCACAGTTTGATACTCCCTGGTACTTTGACAGTGGCTGCTCAAAACATATGACAGGAAATCAAGATTTCTTTGAGAAGCTCGAATTTATCAAAGGAGGCAAAGTGATCTTCGGTGATGGTGGTCAAGGAAAGATACGAGGAGTGGGGGAACTGGACAAGACAGTT
This sequence comes from Brassica oleracea var. oleracea, assembly GCF_000695525.1. Taxonomy (NCBI): domain Eukaryota; kingdom Viridiplantae; phylum Streptophyta; class Magnoliopsida; order Brassicales; family Brassicaceae; genus Brassica; species Brassica oleracea. The sequence goes on from NC_027751.1 coordinate 35,744,790, forward strand.
TTACCTAGGCTCATTAATGTATTCTATGTGGATGGTCTTAAGGAAAACCTCATCAGTGTCAGCCAACTGTGTGATAAGGGATTAGAAGTTATCTTCAACATCAAAGAATGTCGAGCTGTCGATACTAAAGGAAATGTGGTTCTTTGCGGTGTGCGATCTGGAAACAACTGTTATATGTGGAAGCCATCACATTTGTGTTACTTGGCTAAAGAGTCTAAGTTGGATCTGTGGCACAAGAGGCTCGGACATATGAATACTAATGGTCTTACCCGGCTGGTCAATGCTGAGGTTATCAGGGGAGTTCCAGAACTAGAGAAACAAACTGACACTGTGTGTGGAGGTTGCTGTCAGGGAAAACAGGTTAAAGTTCAGCACAAGGAGATATCTGAGATCAGATCCAAGGGGATACTGGAGCTGGTGCATATGGATCTTATGGGACCAATCACGCCAAACAACATTGCAAGAAAAAGATACATCTTTGTTCTTGTAGATAATTTTTCCAGATACATTGGGTATACTTCCTAAGGAACAAATCTGACGCATTGGAGAGTTTCCGAATTCTGGCCCTGCAACTTAAACAGGAGAAGGGCGGTATAGTGCAGATCAAGAGTGATCATGGAGGGGAGTTTCAAAATGAAGAATTTGATAAATTCTGTCACAGTCAAGGAATCCAACATAAGTATGCAGCTCCCAGAACTCCTCAACAGAATAGAGTAGTGGAAAAGAAAAATAGGACACTGCAGGAAATGGCTAGAGCTATGCTTTATGGAAACAGTGTACCATTCGGTTTTTGGGCAGAGGCTATAACTACTGCATGTTATGTTATAAATTGTGTGTATGTCATATGAAGTGTTCAAGGGAAAGACGCCAAACCTCAGTCATATGCATGTCTTTGGTTGTCCATGCTACATCTTGAATGATAAAGATCATCTCGGGAAGTTTGATGTAAAAAGTGATGTTGGGATGTTTCTAGGATATTCAACAAATAGCTCAGCATATAGAGTGTTCAATCAACGCACAAAGTTCATTGGAGATAATGTAAATGTTGTGTTTAATGATAGTATCGGATTCTATCAAGCACGAGTAACTCAGAAAATTGAGTGTGTCACACAGCCGACTTCATCATCCTCTGAGGTAAAAATCAAAGACGAGTCAGAAGGAGAGGATGATCCGACCAGGGAACAGCGTGTTGATCTGGATCAAGCCAAAGTGCATAAGAATCATTTGTCTGCTGATGTGATTGGTGGAGTGTTTGACGAGAGAGTCACAAGGAAGAAGCAGATTGGCTTCAAGGAAATGGTCAAGCTTGCATGCTTCATAGTTGAGTTGAACGAACTCGAGTGCTTTGTATCCTTGATTGAACCTAAAACACTTCATGAAGCACTGAATGATGAGTTTTGGACCGAGTCTATGCATCAAGAGCTTGAGCAGTTTGATCGATTACAAGTATGGGAACTCGTTCCACGCCCTGACGGTGTCAACATCATTGGCACTAAATGGATTCACAAGAATAAGACTGATGAAAGTGGGAACGTTGTCAGAAACAAATCCAGACTTGTGGGACAAGGCTACACACAAATCGAAGGTGTGGACTTTGATGAGACATTTGCTCCGGTTGCACGACAAGAGTCGATCAGACTATTATTCGGGATGGCATGCAATCTGAAGATCAAACTGTATCAAATGGATGTGAAAAGTGCATTCCTGAATGGTGTGTTACAGGAAGAAGTCTATGTCACACAGCCTAAGGGGTTCGAGGATCCTCACTTCCCTGATCATGTCTACAAACTCAAGAAGGCACTGTATGGGCTTAAACAGGCTCCCCAAGCATGGTATGACCGATTGACAGAGTTCCTGACTCAGGCTGGGTTTCAAAGAGGAGGAGTTGATTAAACTTTGTTTATTGGTGAGAATGAAAGAGACATACTTGTCGTCCAAGTCTATGTTGATGATATCATATTCGGAGGAACCTCTCAATCCATGGTTGATGAGTTTGTAAGAACAATGACCAAGGAGTTCGAAATGAGTATGGTGGGTGACCTAAGCTATTTTCTTGGACTGCAAGTCAAGCAGCTTGATGATGGGATCACGGTATCACAAAGCATATATGCAAAAAATCTTATTAAGAGATTTGGGATGCAGGCGAGTAAGACAGCCAATACTCCTATGAGCACAACTACAAAGCTGTCACGAGATGATGATGGGAAACTTGTCGATGAGAAGCTCTATAGAGCCATAGGCCGTCTGCTATACCTTATTGCGAGTCGACCTGATCTATGTCTGAGCGTAGGTATTTGTGCTCGATGTCAAGCCTGTCCAAAGGAATCACATATGAATGCAGTTAAACGCATTATCAAATATGTGAAAGGTACGCTGGATTTCGGTCTACATTATTCCTTTGAAACTAACATGAATCTTGCAGGTTTATGTGATGTTGAATGGGCAGGGTGCTTGGATGACAGACATAGCACATCTGGTGGATGTTTCTTCGTTGGAAACAACTTGGTAGCCTGGCATAGAAAGAAGCAAAATTGTGTCTCTCTCTCAACCGCTGAGGCTGAGTATATCGCCCTAGGGAGTTGTTGCACTCAATTATTATGGATGCGCCAAATGCTCGTGGATTATGGTATCATTTCCGACCCTATGCTAGTTCATTGTGATAATATGAGTGCAATAAACTTGTCTAAAAATCCGGTTCAGCATTCACGTACCAAACATGTTGACATTCGACATCACTTTGTGAGAGAGTTGGTTGAGATGATAATCGTGATCTTGGAGCATGTATCTACTGAAAGACAACTGGCTGATCTATTCACCAAACCTCTGGACTATAACACGTTCCTAAGCCTTCAGAAGGCCTTAGGGATTGTGAATCTCTGAATAAGTCCTGTCAGAAGAGGAGAGCTGCTGTATATATGTGTTACTACATTTCGATATGTTACCACAACCCCAAAACCTTGAGCCAACAAGTTGGTCTGTGCAGCTTTCTCCACCTATCTTTTCAATAGTACAGTCATTTAATTCTCTGGTGAAAGGCACTCATCTTGGACCAGGATGCTACAACATTTTTGGTCTGAGCATTGATCACTATCTGGATTGAATGAGGAAACACAGCAGATACTGAGTGAAATAGGCAGAAGGAGAATATCATGTCTCACATGGCATAGAATAATGCAACGGAAAAAAAACTGAAAAGAAATAAAGGCCCGGAATGATGGATACTCGTTTTGGAGCTGGATGACACAACATTCAGATTCTGATTTCGATCACTTTCCGGACTGGGCAGGGTTGATGTCAACTCTTCGAGATAGCTCAGCCTGGAGCGAGGTGTAGCCCCACTTCGTCTCTAGTATTGACAACTATCTCACTCACCTGAGTTGATAAACAGACTCTTTAAGAAGTAAAAAAAAAAGAGGATTACTGTGTCTGTCGAGTTGGAAAGACGGACTCACAAGATGTCTACACTGTGTTTCCAGACCATACAAACGACTGTACTGTAGGAGCTAAAGTGTGAGTGAGGTGTGCGGAAGAATCTTGTCTGTGACAGCTACTCAGCTGAGAAATAGCTACAGACTTGGGTTGGTCTCACTGATTTCTATTAAAACTTCTTGGTGACCTAGCATGAGTGGGAAGCAATCTCTGTAGCTCTCTTCTGGACGCTAAAGGCATCCTTGAGTATGTATTCTGGCGAGTTGGTCATGATACAGTTTCTTTTGCTTGATGTATTGCTCACGAGGACCTGATTATCAGTCTCACAAACTCTCTCTCTCACAAACGTAAGTGATGTTGTTACCTGGTTGTTTAAAAAAAAAATGCAACGGATTGATTTTGATTTCTTCCTTCATTGTTTCTGGGTCGTACATGTTGGGCATATTTCTTTGTTATCTAACGGGCCTTGTGAGTGGGCTTGGGGTTGGTACTTGTGGCTTGAATGATTCAGCCGATCTCAAGTGTCACACTCTTCTCTCTTGGCCGGCGCACTCGATCTCTCTCACCAGCAAGAAGAAGCTCGCGGCTCTTGAAGTTGAAGAACGTTGAATCCGATCCGCCATGTGTCTCTGCGACAGCTCCGATGAACACTTCCGTCATCCCTTCGGGATCGTGCCCATCCTCGTGGAAGCAACTTCGCCGTCGTGTTTCAGCTGGTGATACTGCACCTCAGCCTGAGCACGTTGAGTCTCTCTCGGATGAGGACTCCTCCTCCGACAACCCCGATGAAGCTCCGGTTGCAGCTGATACTCCTGAAAATCACTGCAAAGAACAGAGATATGAGGAGAGTCGGAATGTTTATCAAACTAAAGCTCAGTTCTATCAAGAGGTCATGCCACCAAAAAGAATGTCGATGACTGGAAAGTTCTTCTCAATGTCGGCGACTGAGTGTTTCAAAGACCTCCGAGGCCGGAAGTTCATTCCTCAGCAGTGTATCTCTCTCACGGATGACAATGTCTCTGATGTCAGAAGAATTGTGACTGGAGCAGTTTTGATTCATACTCTCACTGATATCGATCCATATCAGCCGAATGTAATAAGAGAATTCATCGCTAATCTCCCTGAGGCTGAGGAACGAGACGATGGTGTAGTTGTGTATGTCAGAGGATCTCTAGTTGATTTCTCTCCAAGTCTAAGTCTGATTAATTCTTTGTATTGTATTTTGGGGTTTGAAGAAGATCCCAACTGGATGGATGAAAGCATTGATGAAGTTTGTGGTTTTCTCACTAATGGTAGAATAAGACGATGGGAGAATATGAGTTCGAAGTATCTCGCTGCTATAAATCAGGTTCTGTACAAACTCGTCTGCTCGAACTGGATTCCCACCATGAACTACACATCTATGAATCAGAAGCGTCTCAAGTTTGTCTACATGCTTCATCATCATGATGGATTCGATTTTGGGAAACTAGTCTTCGATCAGATTATGGCAATGGTGGAGAACACTAAGACAGAGAAGACTAGTTGCATCATGTTCCCTACCTTGATTCAGCAGGTTATTCTCTTTCAGCGTACTATACCTCCTGACACGCTCAATGATGAATTCACGAGAACACCAAAGTTGGTCGTCAAGGACATTAAGGCTGGTCGAGGTTCTGGAGCATATTCAAGTGCTGCCAGTCTTGAAGAAGACATCAATCGCACCATTGCTGGTCTCAAAGCCATTCGAGTCCGCCTGAGAAGTAAGGGAGTTGTACAGTTTTTGTATCGTTACCTACTGCTTGTCTAACAAATATTTTTTTATCTTAATGTGCACCTAAGCAAGGGGAGATTATGTGCAATATGTTCCTCATCCTGGGTTTGATGAAGACGAAGAGGAGGATGGAGATGATGAAGACGAGGAGGAGGATTAGGTTGATACTGAATGACGACTGTGTCATATCTGAATTTCATTTGCAAGTTTAATGTTGATGTGATCTATCTTGTGGCATCTAAGACTTAGACTATGTGTATCGGTTGTGCTTTTTATGAACCTTATTTGCAACTTATTTAAGAATGTGTTTTCAGGTCATGATTAGTGGTTTGAGTATTCTAGTTATCTCCATGGTCTTGGATACTCGTGTTGTGTGGTTGTTTCCAGTGCATGGTGCTTAGGTTGTCACATTCAGATAAAAAGGGGGAGAATGTAAGCTCAAGAAAAAGAGCTTGTCGGATCGTGAAACAGAGGATGTGTTACACACGTTGATGGATGTGTAACTTGCTGTTACAAGTTAGTTATGAGACGATGACGTGTTGGTGTCTCATTGGTTCCAGGATATTACTTTGGCGTGAAGCAAAGAAGATCTGGAAGATTTGGGCTTATCATAATATTAGAAAAATAAGATATTGTGTTAAGGGTATTTAACCCGATTACTTTGGGTAGATCTAGGTTAGCGGTTTTAAGATTGAAAAACTAGAGCAAGAGGTTTGTTCTTGATAGCCGAAGAAAGACGAGTGACCTTGGGTGCAGCTCGTGTTTCTGTTTTGGGAGATTATATATTGGTCCGTCTCTAGTCGTGTATGATTAAAAGTAATTCGGATTAAACAAATCTAAAAAGATTGTTTAACAGATTTCTAATATACAAGAAAGCGTTATTGGTACCTCGTGTTTTTGTTCCTATAACTGGTAGTCTCAGAACTTTCAATAAATGGGTTTGAATCTTTTTTTTTTTTTGGTCAACAAATGGATTTGAATCTAAATGAGAATATAAAGGCAATAACAATAAGTTTTAGATAATTGGGCTATATATTATTATATTTTGGTCAAACGTTAGTTTGCAATTAGAAAAACCTTACACTCATCCGGAGTTAGTGATAGATAGGTTAGTCAATATTTATGGGTATCCTACTTGCACTATTTTAAAAACTATTTCGTACTTGATTGACTCAATTATTGTCTTGGTGGTGAAAGAAACTAATTAGAGCATCTTCGACTTATCTCTATGTTTTTGTTTTAAAATACAAAGTTTTTTTTTCACTTTTATTTTTCTTTTACATAGATATTATTATTTTCTCTACTTGTAGAGGTAAAAATAATATTTTTCTATTTTATTTTATTTTTAGAGATCAATATTTCTAAAGAATACCTTCTATATTTTTAACAGTTGTTCTATATTTTATAAAAGTACTAAAATGCATTGTGGTATTACAAAGTTATTTAATTCCGTTACTGGCACACCAAATTAAGATCGTAGCATGATTCATATGCACATGACTATGATCTAATGCGGTTAACTTTTCTGTTGCTTCAGAAATTAAATATCAAATTTATAAACAAGTATAGTTGAAGAACTGCATTTATTTTGTGAAACAAAAAGAAAATTAGAAAACAAAGAAATTCGTTGATTAATATATAAAAATTAACTCTACAAGAATATAGAAAGAGTGAACGGTAATTTAGAGAAAGCTGAAAACGTAAAAATTCGTTATACAGTAAATCGGTTAACAAAAAAGAACTCATCTTTTCTCATTTTCTCTTTTTGTTTTTTGTTTTTGTTTTTACTAGTTTGAAGTACCATCTAATTTTAATTTTGATATTTACTTAACAAAAAAAGAATTTTTGGTTGGTGTTTAACTTTGATTTGAGTGTTATTATATTTCGGTTATATTGTCTTTTCTTTTTTTGAGCAACTCGGTTATATTGTCTATATTGTATTTTACTTTGATCAATTTTTATTTGAGGTTATCATTTTGAGTTTTATAATACTAATATTATTTCAAAACTCATACTATTTAATTTGGATTACCGCCATTTTTTTGTTTTTAGTCTTGTTATGTGTCTTCTCCTAGATCTCGTATGTTATTACGTAAGATTGAATTTATTTAAATTTGAGAAAGCAGATGCCTAGTAAGAGTGTAAGACACATGCATGTGTGTACTTGTTGTCAAAAAAAACATGTTACCAATTTCTGTTGATGCTTATTTTATAGGTATTTTTAACTTGCAGTTCAGTTTACAAAGGACGATAGTATTATATAAGCACAGTTTATCAAATACATACTGTCAAGAAAACAAAATCGTTAATTTTCGTAAACTCATATCACCCGGTTTGGTTAACCAAATCTCTTAATGAATTTAGTAATGATGCTGACATAAAACATAATATTCATAGACTAATCAATTTACAGGATTAAAAATGAAATAGTCCTGCAATCCTCCACAAAGTTGTCCACTGTAACCATCATACATTAATTATAATAGTACCGTGCACCGCAATTAAGTTGATACCTCACCTCATTTTCCAGTAGTATACTTCACTGGAGCATTAAACTTCCTAATTGTGAGGACCATCCATTTACTCATTTTCCCAATTTCCACCCCATTATTTGGCTACAGACCTAATTAACCCAAGCTACTATAGTGAAGCAATATTTGTCTTATGTATGACTTTGTCAAGGTCAACTATTTTCTCTACACCTCGACTTGCACAGGAGAATAAATAGTACATCGATTCTTTCACTAAGTTCTCTTTCACATTAGTTGTCTAAACCATATATATCAAAAATGTTCTCGTGGTCGAATAGTTTCACAAGAGAATCCACTACTCTCTGCATCAGCACCATAGGTTAATGAATCCACATTTGAGCCAACAAGCCAATGGCATTAGATTCTTCAAATTTTCTATATGAATATATACAATAAACTACCAATAACCATCAATCTCTTAACAAATTTAGACTCACTGTGGTGGTTCTACATGTATGGTGATTAACCTCATAAAAAGAAATTTCATGGCCTTGATAGAAAATCTATCTGACTTGTTTTGTCGGGACTTATAAATAAAAGAAGCATATTAATAGGTTCTTCTAAATGACTCTCAATGGACGAAACTCCAAACATGTATCTTTCATGTCCTTCTTTTTTTCCTCTATAAAATGCAACCATTGAGGATGTGAGCTTCATGCAAAGACGAAGGGGAAACATAATCTTTCAGTGAAAAAGAGTGATGAAAGAGCCGAAGAAAAAGTTTTTGGTGAGTGTGAATGTTCTTGGAAGCGTTGGTCCTATAAGGTTTTTGGTCAATGAAGACGATAACGTTTCAAGTGTTATTAACACAGCTTTGAAAACCTATGCTCGTCAAGGCAGGATCCCGGTTCTAGGGTTAGATGTCAACAACTTCATTTTCTACTCCAATAGTGCAGGATTCAACAGTATTTTACATCTTTACCACTCTTTACTTGTGTTACTTTACAATCACGCATATTCTGGGCTAGTCTGAACTTCAATATGGAAATCAACTGTTTAAGAAAAACACGTGGAAATAGTTTGCATGAATTAACGTTGTGTTTTACATTTATAGTATAAAGTTATTATCAGTAGTAATTGATTTAATTTGTCTGTATCACTGTTTTGGTGTTAGCTTTGAATCCACAAGAGAAGATAGGCTCAATGGATGAAACGAACTTCTTGCTCTGCAAGAGAGAGCGAGAACCTCTGGAAAAGGTCGAAGGAAGAGAAGAGAGTAAAGCTCGTGAAGGCAAGGGTTGGAAGAATCGTCTTCGTCGGTCCTTATTAGGAGAATTTCTATACAAAAACAAATCTAACTCTACAAAAGTTGCAAGAACTAGATCATTATATCAGTGATCCTTTTTCTTGCAAATATATATTTCATTAAACTTAACGGGGTTTTTAATACAAATGTTATTACTTACACTAATATGGTAGATACAATTTACAGCTCTTCATATATATACTTTTATGTAGTATATTCTCATTTGACGATTTTAGCTGCGACTTCTGTAACACTACTTGCCTGAAATTCGATGCAACTTCCAAACATATAAAATGCATCATAAATTATAAAGCAGGATTTTGATGACATTACCAGGAAACTAATCATATCATAATTGAATCTGCAGCAGCAGTATTTGGGAAAGGTAACTAGACTTGGTCTAGGCAACAGAAAAAAATATCTTGTTGTTTCTGTTTCTGTTTCTGCGCTAAAGCTTTGAAGATTCAAAAGCATGCATATAAGAATTTCACAATCCCTTGACCAATCTTTGTTTTTTTTTAATCAACCCTTGAATAATCTTAAGAGTAATTTTAACATAAATGACTATGCCTTCTATAAGTTTACGGTTGCTCAAAACACTAAATTATCTTGATGTACATGTTCATGCCATTTACGTTTGAAATAGTTTGGCGAGACATGAGTACTCGAGACCAACCAACAATCACTAATGAAATGCAGAGAATTTCCAGGTTATGAAATTTGTAAGAAGGTTGTAGTCAAACAGTGATGTGAAACACTAAATGAAAATGAAAACTTCAATATTCCTCTGCTTATCTTAGCAGTTATTCATTGGCTTCCTACGGTGGTTATTATTTGTATTACAAATATATTTTTTTTTTTTTGAAAAAGTATTACAAATATTTTTTATCAGAATTATAATGCACCGAAATTATTTAGTCCAGTCTGTAGAAAAAGCTCTGAAATATGAAAACGGAAACCTAGGAGACATCATTTGGAAATATCACAACAATCGATTAATCATATATTAATTACTACTAATATCTTCATCAAAAGTCATGACCACGTTTTTAAGAAACGGTCAAAGACATCACATCAATAAAACGATGAATGGCTATTGTCATAGTATATGATTATAATAATAATAATAATATTGTCTTTTTGTCCAACATAGACCGTCAATATAGACAAAGTCAGAGGTGGCGAAAGGCTGACTAATAAAATAGTTTCCATATTCCTTACGACAATGAATAATTAATAGAATAATTTGTCTCTAAACCAGACGATACTTCCGTCGCTCTTCTGAAGCCGCTATATATACCAACTCGAGAGACAAGTTTAATCACAGAAAAAAAAAGTTTGCTGTTGAACAGAAAAAAACAATGGAGAATCTATTGGGACTTCTCAGAATTCATGTGAAAAGAGGTGTGAATCTCGCCATTAGAGATATCTCAAGCAGTGATCCTTACGTCGTCGCTCACTCAGGAAAACAGGTAAAATACTCGATTATGATGCCATTTCTAAATAAATCTTGTGATGCATCTGTTCCAACATAACTTGTAAAGATAGCTGCATAAAAGTAATTGGACAAGAAGACTTAATAAATTTCTTGTTCATATTTGTTGGTTCTTGTACCAGAGTATGATTTATTGGTATATTCGTAATTTTTTACTCTAAGTCAACAATTTTTCTTTCTTCGTTTCCTCCATCACAAATCTTCTGGTTCCACCATAATACGGTTGAAAATCATGACCTCGCCTTATGATCAATCAAAAGCATTCTTAATTTTGTCCTTCTGATTTGATGCAGAAGCTTAAAACACGCGTGGTGAAACACAGTCTTAACCCCGAGTGGAACGACCATTTAACGCTTTCTGTGACCGATCCAAATCTCCCTGTTAAACTTGTAAGTGATTCTTACATTTTTGGTTAGCATGAAGGTTAAATTAGCGGACTTTACTAGAAATTAAGCATTCTTGGTTGTTAATTATTCACACAGACGGTTTATGACTATGACGTGCTCTCGGCTGATGACAAGATGGGTGAAGCTGAGTTTAACATTGCTCAATATCTTGAAGCCATTAAATTCCGCCATACGCTCGAAGGAGGACTTCCCGATGGGACGATAATAATGAAGATAGAACCGAGCAGACAAAATTGTTTGTCTGAAGAGAGTCATATTGTGTGGAACCAAGGCAAACTTGTTCAGAATATGTTCCTTAGGCTTCAGCACGTGGAATGTGGAGAAGTCGAGATACAGCTCGAGTGGATCGATATCCCCGGTTCAAGGGGTATTTAAGTCAGACCCCGCTTAGGACGTGTGCTGATAGTGCAAATGCACAGAACCCCACATTTTTATTAGTTTTTCTTCCTCTTTTAAGTCTTAATTGATTCTTTGTAAGAAAAAGTTTTTATAGACCCAAAATTTGATTTAAAGAATTTGGGCAGCAGAGGGCCATAGAACTCCGGTTTGGTCTACAACTGGTCTGTGAAGGATCTCAAAATAGTTTTTATCATTTCTGATATATTTTCTTAGCTTTGTTTTTTGCTAAATTGTAAATATCATTACGAAAATGAATGTTAAGGTTTATAAGATGTTTAAAACAAACTGTATAACCTCTAGACTTGATTACACGGCAAAAAAATTTTAAAATATGTAATTAAACACGATAGAAACTGAAGCCATTCTGCTTGGAAGCGAACAAGATAACAGAGAACGATATAATCTTGATAAGCCAGGTGGGAGATCAAACCGAAATAGGCAAGGATGAAGAGACCAGAAGACTAGAGATCGAGAGCACGACACGAGCAGGAAGCTGTTTCATCTGGCTGCCTGAATAATTAACTTCCTCATAGAAACATAGACAAGCCCGCTCAAGGACCCACCTCAAAATCTGAGCTGGGCAAGAACCGAAACCAAATTCGAGCAAAGTTAGGACAACACTAACCACACGTGCTTAATAACGCTCAACTAACCTAACCGCACTCATCCTCTAAGCCGGTTAAGAGAAAGGGGCAGCATCACCACCTCCCGGGTCTTACTACCTCCTCCAGCCGCAAAGTACAACCCAAAACTACAAGAATCTAAAAATGTCCTCTGTTATACTCGATAAAACCTAATCGAACAATGACTCACAAGCAACACCTAATCAATCACCCAAGGAGGAAGATAAGCTAACTAAAGCATCACTCACTAGCAAAGAATGCCTAATCTTGACTCAGTGGAAACAAATCCACATCAAAGTCTGAAGTCCCGAGACTTCTAGCTTAGGCGGAGCACACCCGGATAACCTTGGAGTGATATGGCCAAAAGCGACGTTTGGTAACCAAGCCGTCAGGATGACCTAGATGTCGGGAGAGGAGACATGCTCATTGGAAATAGAATTCAGAAGGCCGTCCTAGTCGCTAAAGGAGCCAAGACTCAAATCAAACTCACATTGTACATTAGCTGTAAACGAATCTGCAGAAACGTGTACGACGGCCAGCAGCGGATACCTTTTACCAACAGAACCCACACAGGAGAGGTAGCTTGGATATGACGGGGTCGGAAATGGCCCTCTCGCAGCGCCGAGAGGCACCGGAGTGGCTAGCGAAGCTGAATAGGCGGAGTCACGAGCCTTAGGGTTAGAGAGGAAAAGTTAGGGGCGTGTATGATGGGGTCGGAAATGGCCCTCTCGCAGCGCCGAGAGGCACCGGAGTGGCTAGCGGAGCTGAATCGGCAGAGTCACGAGCCTTAGGGTTAGAGAGGAAAAGTTGGGGGCGTGTATGGTTAACGTGCTTGGTTTTTACCTTTGAGACTACAGTAACCATCTTTATTCATGCACCAAGATCATTGATAATATGCTATATTCTTTACAACTATAAACTTAGATTTGTATTTGTGTAGCAATTGTCCTAAAAAGGACTGAAAAAGATGAGTTTTACATCCATTTCTTGCCAGAGCTTTACTCTCACTTCTTCCCTCCAATGGGGTTTGGCTCTTTTTTGCACATCAAGTGATTAATTACATCCACTAAACCTATCTTCTCTTGTGGATTCAAAGATAATATCACAACAGTGATACATAACAAAATTAAACCAAGTTACTAAAATTATACTATAAGTTCAACATAACGGTTAAAATATGCAAACACTTCACGTGATTTTTTGTAACGAGATAAATTCTAGACTAGTATAAAAAGGAAGGCAAAAAAATGGTTTTCATCTTTCTTTGTATGCTAGCTAATTTCAGACTGATTTGGAAGGGTTAGTACATATTTAGGAGATCTATCATGATAGTTCAAAAAGAGAAAATGCAGATAAAAGATTTACCTATTGTTTTCCACACAAATTTTGTAAAATATCTGCTTTGACTATTATATATCTCACAAGTATCGTCAACACAAATGTTGCTTGGATGAATGTCACTTCCAAAATGAACAGAAGAAACAAGAATGTGGCTTCCTATGGAGATTGAGAGAACATTTTTAACCATTCTTCTCACCTCCAAAGAAATTCCATAGCTAAAGTTATATCTTCCTTTTGAATATGGAAATCTTTAGAAGCAATCTTGAGCAAATCTTCAATTTGAAGTTATTTTTCTAAATGAATAAACGATGCAGTCAATATTCTTATCCACATAGATTTCTCGTTGAAAAGTTTCTTTTGAACTTCATTCTACACATCACAATAAATCTAAACCATCTTCTGAAAACCTATTAAAAAGATCAAAACCAAATCTCAAAAACATCAACTAATTGTGAATTAGAGATTGAACTAAATCTTCCAAAACAGTTCGAAAAGCGTGTAAGGATTTTTCTGGATGGATATCCTAAATTTGAGGTAAATCTTCCAAAACTGTCAAAGCAAAAAGGCCAACACGTAAAACAATAACTTAATAATTTAGGAAGCCAAAGTAAATTGCAATTGTTAGAAACATGGACTGTTGATTCTCGAGAGCTTAAAAAGCAAAGAGCTTTTCATGGGAAACATAGATAAATCATCAGACTAACAAATAGCAAAAACACTTTTGTTTCAGAGATACTATGTTCCAAACAGAGGATGGTTGCGAGTTTAGAAGGTGAAAGGTATAAGCTTTTCACCTTGATGAGCTTCACTTCTATGTATAATGAAAAAACGTTAATCTACAACAAACAAAGGTCATGATAAAACATGAATGAAAGCTTCCAAATAAATAAAACAGCCAATCCAAATCAAGCAGAGCCTATGATTGAGATCATTTCCCCAAAAATTTCAAAGACAATGCCCCTAACTCAAACTCATAGACTGTTCATGATCATGATAGAATCAGAGACTGTTCATGATCCATATCATAAACCATGGACTAAAGTTTCCAAATCAATTTAAAAACAATCAAAACAACACAATCAAATCTAACTGATCCTTAAATCACAAAGTTCCATCAAATTAAGCACCGATATAGTAATAATCGTGATAAACTTTTAAGAAAAGCATTGTCTATGGATCATTAATATATAACTTTGAACTGAAAAGTAATCAATAATATAGTAATAACTGAAAATTGAAAGCAATCATCAATGGAATAGAGTTACGTTTGACGATAACAATGACGAGAAAAAGATACATGAAACTTGTTTCGTCGAATATGATGGACGATGTTGGATCTGATGATGGTGTAATTGAAGACGGAGCTGACAGAGATCGTCGAAGATGACGAGGGTGTAGAGACTACGCCGTGAAAGATGACGGCGTCGAGAGAGGCCATTTCTCTAATTTTAATTTTTTAAAATTATGTAATTAAAGTATTAGGGGGAGTAACATGGTAATTGATCATATTAAATGAAACCTATTTTGTTTTAGGTTTGATATATGGCTATTTGAGGCCATTTCTCTAATTTTATTCATTTGTATATCAAATAATACTTTTTAGTGTAGAAATACAATTTCAGTCTGTTTTTACGTTTTTTTTCATCGAAAGACTATTCTATTACTCAAACTTGAGGTGCTCTAGGTAACCAGACCGGTATAGAACAACCAATGAAATAGAGAGACCTATGGAAAGATCTCACAGTCCTAGCTAAGAAATCTGAAATCTGGTTCCGCGCTCGCGGAATATGAGCAATCGTAAAATCCGGAAAGCATGTCTTGAGAGTCTATATCTTCTCCAGTTCTGTCGCAAAGCTCGGCCAAGCATGGGGGTCATTGATCATTGCAATCAAATCCTTGCAGCCTGTTCCAAAACTTTGACAATTCGAATGCTGGAGCATACTCTCCATCGCCCATCTTAGTGCTTCCATCTCCGAATGTAAGGCAGACTCTCTACGAATATAATTTTGTGTCCCCATAAGTTGAAAATTTCCCAACCCATCCATATCCACTAAACTGTGCAGTAGATGCCCAAGACCCATCTACCATACATATATTACCCAAGCTTAAGACTTGAGATTCTTCAGTACTGAGGGCTTGTGGAGCTGCATGTATTGTCTCATTTGCATTAAACCAGGCTTGACACTCACTCTCTGCTTAGCGGACTAGCTGCAAAGGATCCATGTCAATTCCCCTAAAGAGTTTATGATTTCTGACCTTACAATGGTACCAAATTATCCATGGATATGGATCCATGTCTAATTCTGGTTCAACAAAATTGTTCTTCCTCCAGAAGAGATAATCCATATTAGCATATATGCTCGGAAGAAGAAAGACATCTTGACTTGTTGGTGTTGCTGAGAGAGACCAAGCTTGTAAAGATGGTGGGCATTCAAAGATTGCATGAGTTACAGATTCTTCTGGCTCTCCACATCGTGGACAGTAATTATCGCATCTCATGTTACGTCGTACCAGATTCCTCGTTATTGCCAATTGCCAAATAAGATGAAAATTTTTTTGAGGAGCTTTTGTCTTCCAATCAAAGGCGTGAAGCTTTGATATACTAGGTTCCAGAACCTCCTTCTCTTCATCAACCTTTAGTAAGTTCCGAGCTACCCAATATCCTGATTGACTGTATACTGTCCATTTTTAATATAGTTCCAGCAAAATGTATCCCGACAGTGAGTGGTGCTTATGGCTTGACTCCTTATGTAAGGTATATCAGCAAGGTCAACATAGTTCTCCAATAAGCGAACATTCCATTTCTTCATATCTTGGTCAATGAGATCACTGACTCTCATGTTTGGATGGAGCGCTGGGGCCAAGGGCCGTGCTGGTCTAGCTAGTGTTGTCGGGATCCAAGGATCCTCCTACACCTTAACCTCATATCCTGAATGTACTTTATGTCTAATTACCAATAATAATAATTTCCATGCTGCTGAGATATTAGCCCACACATATGATGGGCTGTTTACAGAGATTGTTCGTAAAAGCGAACTCATTCTGTAGTATATTCCCTTCAAAACTCTAGCCACCAGCGAATCAGGATATTAAGCTCATTCTATTTTTACGTTTAACTATATTATTAACTACAGAGTTACATTCGATTCATTTGCTATATCTACTTTTGTGATAAATATATATATCATGCATAAATGGACAATGCAAGGGATAATATTTACAAAAACGTGATAATACTAACCACTTTTTTGTTTCTTAATTTCCGCCCGTGAGTGAATGTTATCCCTAGGCCTGGGCATTTCGGGTATCGGTTCGGTTCGGTTCGGGTATTTCGGGTTTTGGGTAGTTCGGATAGGGGCTAGAGGATCCATTTAGTACTTGACCTATTTTCGGTTCGGTTCGGTTCGGATAGTTTCGGGTTCGGTTCGGTTCGGATAGTAAATGTAGGAACCGGAAAATATCCGGAAAAAGTTCGGTTCTCATTTGGATCCGGTTCGGGTTCGGATAGTTCGGATAGTTTGGATAATTTGGATAAAATATTGGTTATTTAAGGTAAAATATCGGTTATTTAAGGTAAAATATCAAATAATTAGGATGATTTAGATAAAAATTTTGGATATTTCGGATTACTTTGGATATTTCGGATAAAACTATCAGGATAGTTTCGGATACTTTCGGGTAGTTTGGATACTTTATAATAATTTAGTTATCCTCAACTATTTTCAAATACTTTTAATAGAATTTTAAATTAAAAATATATATTTAGTGATGTTATATATGTATATATAATTAATATTTTTATATATTCGGATACCCGTTCGGTTCTCAGTTCGGTTCCGGTTCGGTTCGGTTATTTCGGATATAAAAATATAGGAACCGTTCGGGTATTTGAGGGTATTGGTCCGGTTCCGGTTTCGGGTATTTCGGTTCGGTTTCGGTTCGGTTCTTCGGTTCCGGTTATTTTGCCCAGGCCTAAGTTATCCCACATTCTAAAAATATGACTCAAAATGTTTTTACATTTATAAGAGATTAAGGGGGTGATTGGTAAGTGCTGTGGCTTTTATTTTTTGGCTTTAGAATAATAGCTGTAGATTTATTTGCTGTAACTATTTTTGCTGTAACTTTGTAAATCACTATTTTTTTGCTCTAGAAATAAAGCTCTCTACAGCCTTTTTTTTAGATTTTTAGAGATATTTTTGTTGTAACTTTTTAAAAGAAAGGAAAGCATGATTGATTGACATGCATGACTTTAAACTAAATTTTGGCTTTCTACAACATCTACAGCCACAACAAATCACCATCTAACTTTAGGCTTTAGCTAACTTATGTAGGTATACAGATATCTGTCTTAACAAGTTTTTTTCAAAATTTTATACTATCAATAATAAAAATATGCTATTCTACTCATAAAAAAAAATGATAGTATACCATGTCATCAACACAAAATTATGAATTTTTTAAAATTTTTAAAAAAGTTTAATCTAGTTATCATTAAAATCTAATCTAAAGGTATATATTTATAATACTTAAAAATAAATATATAACTTTAGATTAAACTAGTTATCATAAAAATTTGAAAATATTATATTATTTTGTATTATTAAACTAAATTATGTAAATTTATATGAATTTAAACTGAAAAAGTAAAACATATTTCAGTTATATTATAAAAATTTATAATGATTTTTTTATATTCTATTTTTCATCCTAATTTTTTTTAAAAAGTATGGATTTTTGAGATTTTATTTACAAAAACTAATGCACTAAAGTATATATGTTTGTTTTCCAAAATTCAATAGATGATGTGAAATTTTTATGAAAATAATATGTTTTGAGATTAAATGTTTGCCTTTTAATAAAACAGAAGACAAATAATACAAAACTGGGTAAAATAAAATTGTAGAAAATTTCTACGAAACTATAATAATAATAAAATATAACAAAGAGAAAAGGACTAGAATAGCACAAAACCAAGTTTTTGTTCCCAAACTAGTACTCAAAGCTCAAAGTCACAAAAATAGGTTTCATTAAAGAGGTAAATATACACTTATACCACTTGGGTTAATTAATCCAAACCTTAGAGTTTAGAGTTAAGGGGTGAAGTTTTAGAATTAGGGTTTAAAATTTTATAAAATAAAAAATAAATACTAAAAAATTTACAATAAATACTAAAAAGTTTAAAATAAAAATAAATACTAACCTCCTTTTTTTTAAAAAATTGGTTTTACCCTATTCACCCCACAAGTTCATTTAATTTACGAAAATGCTATCAATTTTTTTTTTTCGAAAATGACATCTTTACTCTCTCACCCTCATCATCTTCAAGTAATTACAAGATTGTCATTGTCATCAATACCACAACCACCATGAACAACCAATTTGAAGCTCGTAATGCTCCCAAAATCGATTTACCCTTCTTCTTTTTCCATTCTTGTGAACTAAACACAACATATCTCTCACTTTCTCTCCACAAAAAAAACCCAAGATTTTGATTCTAAAATTTTTATGGTTCATAGACTCATAGAAGCTAACGATTCTGGGTGGATGACTTTTGTTTGTGATTCTGTGTGCTTGGAGAAGCCTTATGTATGCTAA
>NC_027751.1:35763824-35763955 GCF_000695525.1 Brassica oleracea var. oleracea
TGTTTGGTTTCAAAAAAATTTCCAAAGAACCTAGACGACTTACATTTTGAGTCGTCATAGGTTAGTTTTGCATTTGACCGGATAATTACAGAAGTTTGTCTTCCCCAGACGACTTACATTTCAGTCGTCTG
>NC_027751.1:35764154-35781962 GCF_000695525.1 Brassica oleracea var. oleracea
CTAAAAGCCTAGTGAAATTACATCTCAGCCCCTTGTGACCAAACAAAAAAACAGAAGCCATTTTTATGAATATAGCCCTAGTAAATCGTCTGAGTCGTCTGAGATGTTGGAAGTCGTCTGGACGACTGAAGTGTAAGTCGTCTGGTACCGGTTTATTTTAAAAATAATTTATAAATCTTGTAAAAAAATATTTTGATGCGTGAAAAATAAAAATCAAGTAATTATAAACAGTTTTAAGTGATATAAATTAAGATATGATAAAATTGATTTGTTTTGAAGATAGATGAGTGGAAGTAGTGAATCATGAAATACTTTGGTTTAGGAGTTTGGCAAACATATGTTGTAGTATTGTATGTATTGTTAGGGTTAGATTTTGGAAAACTAAAATGTTTTTTTCAAAAATTAGTTTTCACCTATATGTGTTTATTTATGTGTATAGTAAACACTTTTCAAGTTTGATTTGGTTTTATGAAGTGTTTAATTAGATAATTAAGTTTAGGGGTTATGTTTAGGGTGTGGACGACTTATATTTCAGTCGTCTGTTGAATAATTTACTCGGACGACTTACATTTCAGTCGTCTGGTGAAGAAATTAAAACAGATGACTTACATGTAAGTCGTCCAAATATTCCCGCCTAAAATTTTTTAAAAAAATTATTTTCCCGCTTAAATAATTTAAACCAGACGACTTACTTGTAAGTCGTCTTGAAAGTCTTCTATTTTAGTTTCCCGCTAAAAATATTTAATTTCCGGCTAAAAATATTAAACTCTTCTGGACGAGTCGTCTGTTTTAATTTCTTCACCAGACGACTGAAATATAAGTCGTCCACACCCTAAACATAACCCCTAAACTTAATTATCTAATTAAAGACTTCATAAAATCAAATCAAACTTGAAAAGTGTTTACTATACACATAAATAAACACATATAGGTGAAAACTAATTTTTGAAAAAAACATTTTAGTTTTCCAAAATCTAACCCTAACAATACATACAATACTACAACATATGTTTGCCAAACTCCTAAACCAAAGTATTTCATGATTCACTACTTCCACTCATCTATCTTCAAAACAAATCAATTTTATCATATCTTAATTTATATCACTTAAAACTGTTTATAATTACTTGATTTTTATTTTTCACGCATCAAAATATTTTTTTACAAGATTTATAAATTATTTTTAAAATAAACTGGTACCAGACGACTTACACTTCAGTCGTCCAGACGACTTCCAACATCTCAGACGACTCAGACGACTCAGACGATTTACTGGGGCTATATTCGTAAAAATGGCTTCTGTTTTTTTGTTTGGTCACAAGGGGTTGAGCTGTAATTTCACTAGGCTTTTAGGTTAGTTTTGCATTTGATTCAAGTTTGGGTATAGGTTTGGGATTAAAATCAAGTTGTGGGTTAGTTTGGCAAAAA
Organism: Brassica oleracea var. oleracea; assembly: GCF_000695525.1. Classification (NCBI taxonomy): domain Eukaryota; kingdom Viridiplantae; phylum Streptophyta; class Magnoliopsida; order Brassicales; family Brassicaceae; genus Brassica; species Brassica oleracea. The sequence continues at coordinate 35,765,583 of NC_027751.1, forward strand.
CGTCTTTATTTTTTGGCTTTAGAATAATAGCTGTAGATTTATTTGCTGTAACTATTTTTGCTGTAACTTTGTAAATCACTATTTTTTTGCTCTAGAAATAAAGCTCTCTACAGCCTTTTTTTTAGATTTTTAGAGATATTTTTGTTGTAACTTTTTAAAAGAAAGGAAAGCATGATTGATTGACATGCATGACTTTAAACTAAATTTTGGCTTTCTACAACATCTACAGCCACAACAAATCACCATCTAACTTTAGGCTTTAGCTAACTTATGTAGGTATACAGATATCTGTCTTAACAAGTTTTTTTCAAAATTTTATACTATCAATAATAAAAATATGCTATTCTACTCATAAAAAAAAATGATAGTATACCATGTCATCAACACAAAATTATGAATTTTTTAAAATTTTTAAAAAAGTTTAATCTAGTTATCATTAAAATCTAATCTAAAGGTATATATTTATAATACTTAAAAATAAATATATAACTTTAGATTAAACTAGTTATCATAAAAATTTGAAAATATTATATTATTTTGTATTATTAAACTAAATTATGTAAATTTATATGAATTTAAACTGAAAAAGTAAAACATATTTCAGTTATATTATAAAAATTTATAATGATTTTTTTATATTCTATTTTTCATCCTAATTTTTTTTAAAAAGTATGGATTTTTGAGATTTTATTTACAAAAACTAATGCACTAAAGTATATATGTTTGTTTTCCAAAATTCAATAGATGATGTGAAATTTTTATGAAAATAATATGTTTTGAGATTAAATGTTTGCCTTTTAATAAAACAGAAGACAAATAATACAAAACTGGGTAAAATAAAATTGTAGAAAATTTCTACGAAACTATAATAATAATAAAATATAACAAAGAGAAAAAGAATAGAATAGCACAAAACCAAGTTTTTGTTCCCAAACTAGTACTCAAAACTCAAAGTCACAAAAATAGGTTTCATTAAACAGGTAAATATACACTTATACCACTTGGGTTAATTAATCCAAACCTTAGAGTTTAGAGTTAAGGGGTGGGGTTTTAGAATTAGGGTTTAAAATTTTATAAAATAAAAAATAAATACTAAAAAAATTAAAATAAAAATTTTAAAACCAGTTTCAAAAAGTATTTTTGAATTATAAAAAGAAAATTTGAAAAAAAAATAAAAAAACAATTTCGAAAAAAAAAATTCAGAAAAAAAATTATAAAAAATTTCGAATCTCAAAACATATAATCTGAAACTTTTAAAAAAAAATTTCATTTTTTTATTTGTTTTTATTTGTTTTTGTTTGTTTATTTAATTTTAAACCAAGGGTATTAGAGATATTTTACCCTTTAATGAATTATATTTTTGTGACTTTCTCTTTTTAGTTCTATTTTTGAAACAAAGACTCAAAAAGTGCTATTATTGACAATTGACCAATAACAGAATGACATTTGCGCATATATGATATGGAACATGTTGAAAATTTATGCTCAATTTCTTGTTACTTTTGTTTACGTCAATAATAAATAATATAATAATCTTATTGATTCGCATGCCAAATGAGACTAGTCTCTCTGTCTCTCAGCCTTTATATAAAATACAAAACCTCATCACAGTTTCGTACTCACTCGAGAGTCCAAGAAAGAAGAAAGAAGAAAGAAGAAAGAATGGAGAATCTATTGGGTCTTCTCAGAATTCATGTGAAGAGAGGTGTGAACCTCGCCATCAGAGATATCGCAAGCAGCGATCCTTACATCGTTTTTCACTTCGGAAACAAGGTAAAAAGAATCTATTTTTTGCCTCTTTGTATTTCACTTTTAGTATCTTTGTCTGAATCTGTTTCGAAGCAGAAGTGTTTGTTACTAAAAAATCTGTGTAGTGAAAACTCAACTGGGTCTTTCGATATTTGACAGCGGATCACTTATTCTTGATGTTATATATCTTCAACATAATCTCACCAAGAACAGAGATTTAAGGTGTTAAAGGCCATTTCATGGGGTCTCTGCACTGAGCCCCTAGTTAATAAAAATTGAAAATAAAGAATAGAGTAGACACTGTTTCTTCGTGGACAGATATATGCACAACTCTAAGAGCATCTCCAACCATATCTCAAATGCTCAAATTTTGAGGTTTTTTGCGTCATTCCAACCCAAGCTCAAATCTTCAAATTTCGTTCATAAATATTAGTAACTTTTGTTAATATGAAAGATTATAATGCAAATAAATAAACTTTTAAATATTTTTTTGAAGATTCATGGTTCCTTCAAATCTTCATTTTGAAGTTTTACTCTCCTTAAAATGAAATTTTGAGTTGGAGATGCTCTCAGTAACTCAAAAGACCGAAGATTCATATTTAGTGGTTTGTTTTATTAAAAAAGAAAATTTTATTTTTAAGGGACTTGGAGAGTCTCTCTAGAATAATGATGTCGGTCTTGAAGCCATGATCTTGACGAGAATTCTTTTTGATTCTTGAAGTTTTACCTTTTAAGTATATGTTCGAAGAGTTGTGAATTAATGGTGTTTATTGTCTTAACCTAATCTAAATTAGTGGTTAAACATTTGGATATCTTTCTTCTTTGCTAGTGTTGATTAATTAAAAATTGATGAGTTAAATGAAGAAGGACGCATGTGATTTTCTTTTTCTGTGCAAAAAGAAAAAGTTAAGACTGTGTTCATATCACGAGTGGGAAACTGAGAGAGAGAGAGAAAAGGGAGAGAAAGGAGATCTGAGATCGAATCCGGCGTACAGCCGGCGCGTGAGCGTCCGTGCCGGCGTCGGATCCTTTCTCCTACCGTCAAAGAGGTTTCTTTTTGCTTATTCTTCGTCGCCTATCACCGAACGCCTTGTCGGAGCTCTGGATTGGAGCCATTCTCCAAAGGTGGTTCCCGCTTGGAGGGAAGACACGCTCGCGTGGAGGCCCATGGCGTGAGAAGATAGGCTTGTATGTTCAAGTGGTGATTCCGGGAGATGGATGCTATCACAGATCCGTCGACGCCGGCTTTTCTTCGGGAGGTGGAGGCTTCCTCAGCTTCGCCGCCGCCGGTTCAAGTTCCCGGGAAGGGGAGGTATTCTCTGCTCCTTCTTCGCCGGTTTTAGCTCCGGAGGGTAGAGGCTCACATAGATCTACGCTGTCGGTTTTGGTTCCGGAGGGTAGAGGCTCACATAGATCTACGCTGTCGGTTTTGGACCCGTAGTCTTTTGGGGTTTGGTTACTAGTTTGGCTTTGGTGGAAACTGCGTGGTGGCTCTTGTCGTCAGGGTGCTTGTTTGGGTCAGAATGGATGAGATCTCGGTATAAGGTGAAGCTCTCCATCATCGGTGACGACGACAAGAGAAGGAAAGCTGAGGTCTTGAGTCTCGGGCTTAAAATTCCCAGTATGCGACGTGTGATGATTGGGATGAGCTCTCGGTTAGTCCGATGACGCTCTCTGTGACAAGTTCGACGGTGTTGAGCCGTTCGACGGAACCGCCGGGAGGAGACAAGAAGAAGATAAGCCGACACGTGCCGCTGGATCTGGGCAGTGTCGGTAATGGGCTTTTCGGCTTTAAGCCCATTTTTTTAGTCTGTTGTTGGTTTACCTAATCGGGTCGTGGGCCTTTTTTATTTTATAAGAATATTGGGCTGGCCCGTCTTTATTTAATAAACAAAAACTTGATGGAAAAAAAAAAAAAAAGACTGTTCATATTTGTGGTCCTTTTACCATGTGATAAATTGGAATATTGGTACTCTTTTACTCTTGACTCCATCAATCTCTCTTCTTTCTGTCAACATCAATCCTCTGTTTCCACGACGAAATAATTGAATGATAATGTGTGATATGTATTCTTTTTTTTTTTTTTTTTTTGAACACGTGTGATATGTATTCTTTTAAATATGTTTTCCTGATAAAGCCTTTTGATAGTTCTTGATTCTTTTTTACTTCATGAGTTAATTGCAAATATTTTTAAACTTTGCTCACTTGACACAGAAGCTGAAAACCCACGTGGTCAAACAAAGTGTAAACCCAGAGTGGAACGATGATTTGACTCTTTCTGTGACTGATCCAAATCTCCCTGTTAAACTTGTAAGTGATCCTTATTTACGTTTTATTTCGATTGACCGTTAAATCGGATAAGCTAGTTTCACTAGAGAAATCAAACATTCTTGCTTATGACGCAGACGGTTTACGATAAGGACTTGCTCTCTGCGGATGATAAGATGGGAGAAGCAGAGTTTAGCATTGCTCCATATCTTGAAGCCATTAAGTTTCGCCATAAGATCCAAGGAGGACTTCCCCATGGAACCATAATAATGAAGATACAGCCGAACAGACAAAACTGTCTGTCTGAAGAGAGCCACATTGTGTGGAACCAAGGCAAGCTTGTTCAGAATATGTTCATTAGGCTCCAGAACGTAGAAACCGGAGAGGTTGAGCTACAGCTCGAGTGGATCGATGTCCCCGGTTCAAGGGGTATTTAAGTCACTTCATGTCATTCCAATCCGATCCTTATCCCTTGGCATGTATGGTTTAATTAGCCATTGAAGAATCTCAAACTGGTTATGCAATAAGCTCTCTTTTCTTTTGTTCCTTTGAGTCCAAAAAGTGTGCAAGTCCATGAGGACTGACTTAGTACGTGTAACATTTGGATACTTAGTTATATTCCTCTCTCGTTTGCTTGAATTGGCTACGATTCAACTAATCAAACCTCTGTGAACTGTTAAATTTATCATTGGAACTTAAACATGGCAAAGTTTAGATCGGACAAAGAATCTTGCAACATTATTTCTTACCCTCTCAAGTTTCTGTATGTGTTCTTGTGCATACAAAGTTTATGGATCCTATTGTGATAATGATCAATAGAATATTTTTATTATTAAGTTTATGACGAGTTCCACTGTATTAGAGATAATTGTTAGAATTTGAGTATTAGGAGTTTAAGATGAAGAATAGAGTAACTAATTTAGATAGAATGCAACATCTGAGATGAGATAGAGAGAGAGAATTTAAAGAGAGAAGAGAATCGAAGAGGGAAGTTTTATTCTCCTTAATCTTAATATGTTTACAAGAGTTGTCTATATGTAGACTTACACAAACAATGAACAAAAGAGGAGATAGATAGATTGTGTCAGAACAATGAACAAAAGAGGAGATTACACAAATAATCTCAGTCTTTTTTTAAAACCCATTTCTAAACCAGTCATGCAAATGCATCTTGGTTAAGCTTCTAGACGCAGTAAGCAGATAATAAAGATCATCATCATCCATCACTTAGCTACAATAATCTTGACAAACTCTTCATAGTTTATCTGACCATCTCCATCAACATCAGCTTCACAGATCATCTCTTCCACTTCATCATCAGTTGGCTTCTCATCAGTTGGCTTCTCACCAATTAGTCATCACATGGCGTAGCACAGCAGCGGAGATGAAACCGTTCTGGTCTTCGTCGAAAACCCTAAATGCTTCTTTAAGCTCTTACTATGAGTCAGTGTGGTACGGTCCTGGATAGGCTGTAACTCCCTGGATCTCTTGTAGGTGGGTAAATGCTTTGATAATCCTTGCAAACAGAGAATCAAAGACTCTATCTGTATCAAGGCGTGTGGATTGATGTGGGACACAAGAGAGATGTCTTGCCTCCTGATACTCCAAGGCTTCTGGTCTGGATATGACACACCAAATCAGAGAACCCAAGCTGGATATTATACACCAGCAGAATTGAGAGAAAATTCAAAACAAAGAAGATGATAAAAAAATATCGATTGATTGATTTCTCAGTTGTATACAATGATAAATAGAAAACGACTAACATACCCTAATGGTTTAGTTTAATTATAATCCTAATCCAATTCGAAATTGGTTTATTACTTGGTCTAATCCTAATCCTATTAAAACTTGGTTTTCATCGGTTTTGAATTACAAATAAGAAATTAACCAACAAACTGGTTCTTCTTTGGTTTCTTCTTGGCCACGACTTGATCTTGGAGTGTCTCCTAAAGTTCTTTAGATCCTCCACGTCCTGTTGGTCCAGCAAGAGATAAAGTGGATCAAGCTTCTGGTTGCAACTCTCTTTATGGGCCGAAAAATCTTTATTTCGCCAACTTCAAATCTAACCCAATCCATCTCCTTCCTGACGTGTTTGCCTTGTTTTCCATGCATATTAGTAAGATAATTGAGGTCTCTAAAGCTCAGCTTGAGTTCAGGTGCATTGCTCTTCATCTCTTCTTTGTTGCTCACCAAACCGGCTCCATCTGAAACAATGATCAGCTTCTCTGCTCCTAGTTTAATCAGCTTCTCTGCTCCTGGTTTGTTCAGCTTCTCTACTCCTGGTTTGATCTGATGGTTTAATCCTTCTTGTTCAAGTTGTTGCAAGACTGTATCAAGAGTTCTCATTCTCTCTCTATCCAGAACTTCATAAATCATTCGAATGAGACCTTGAAACTGCCCATCCAGCCAAGATTTGATCAGTGTATTTGCTATAGCTCATTCATTGGATCCCATCCCTTAAGTTTGAACCTGATCAGGATAGCACCATACTCTCTCCCTTTAAAAGGATTTGTCCTCAAATCCAAGTCTTGTAAGATGATAGAACCATGATCATCTCCTGGATCAAATACCCAGTATTGCAATCCTTTTCCATTCCTCAGAAACCTCTTGGAACCTGGTTCTGATACCACTTGGTGCGTCCCTGATAAGCTATTCTTCTAGGATCTCTTGGATGGTATAGTTAGAGGGTTGATCAGCGAGGTTACGAACACTCCTGATCGATGGAACTTCTCTTCAGAGTTATGGAAAGACTCTAAAGATGCTTAGCTACTCTCTAGACGCAGGATAACCCTGTGTAGTGTCTGAGATGGATCACAATAGATCACTCTACCTTATGTGAAAGTTCAATGTTCTTAGGCTGAACAGAAAAAGCACTGAAACGAGACAAGCAATCTGCTTAAGGTTTCTTGGATAAAAGTTATGTGTTCTTTAACCAAAAGCGGCAACAATAATTAATATAAGGCGAAGAAGCGCCAACCTAACTACCCTAACCTAACCAGAATGGTTCGGTTAAATCCTCATCCTAATTGAAATTGGTTTAAAATTCTAATCCTAATTGAAATCGGTATTTAAAATCCTAATCCTACCCAAAGTTGGTTTAATTCAATTCCAAGTTAAAAACACATTAAACCAACAGGCTGATTTATCTTCTCTCTCGGCCTTCATCTCTTCCTTCTGCCTCACGACATGAACTAAGTGCTGAATAGCCTTCTGATGGGCTTTAGTTCTGGCTCTGGTCGTTGGTCCTGTCCAGAAGTTGATTAGCTGATCTGGTTCGTTGCTGGTTGTCTCTGAACTGTGGATCTCCTGTTCGGATTCACCTCTATCACCTGGTACAAGTTCAATATGCCCATCCTCATCTGATTCATCTAGTTCAGTCTCCATCTCACTTCCTGAGCTCTCCATCAGCTTCCCATTCGTCAGTTGGTCTTCCCTGGTCGTACCACAGTGTCCTTCATCTTCTTAGCCATTAGGTTCAGGAACTCAAGAAAATCGATGGTACTATTTCCATCTGCGTCAACCTCGTTGATCATGTCTTGGGTTTTGTCCTAGAGAAAGCATAACAGTTACCAGCTCTTTGGTAGTGATGCAACCTGCGTAAACCACAACCAAGAGAGTAATACATTTTAGATCGTCTCTATTTTGAGAAGTGTATTTAGAGTTTTTCTTGGGTTCACTTCCTAGGGTGAACCTAGAAACCAATAGGATTTCATTGTTTCAAATTCGATATCTTTTAAAAATGGAAACAAAATATTGTCAAGTTATATTATGTTTTTAAAATAAGAAAAAGTAAAAAAAGATATTAGTTACAGAAAAAAGAATTTAAAAAAAAAATATTTTTAACGTCGTCAGCAAAACACTAAACCTTAAATCCTAATCCCTAAACTCTAAACCCTTGGGTAAATCCTAAACCCTTGGGTAAACGTTAAACCCTTGGATAAATCATAAACTTTAAATAAAAAAATACTAAACACTAAAATCCTAAACCCTAAACCCTAAATCCTAAACCCTTGAGTGTTTCAGTGTTTAGTGATTTTGATTTAGAGTTTAGGATTTATCCTACAGTTCAAGCTTTACCCAAGGGTTTAGGATTTAGGGTTTAAGGATTAGGATTTAGGTTTTAATGTTTTGCTGACGACGTTAAAAATATTTTTTTTGTAATTACTACTATTTTTTTATTTATTTATTTTTACCTTTTCATTTAAAAAATATAATATAATTTGACAATATTTTATTTTATTTTTTAAAAGATATCGAATATGAAATAAGACAATTTTATTGGTTGGTTAACCTATAAGTAGAGGGATGAACCCAAGAATAAGGCATGTATTTAATTTGACGAAGACTTTGAAATGATACATATAATGTGTTTTGGGGGACTTGGTAGGATCTACACAGCTGTATCCGAAAATTCACATATCAGAAAATTTAGAAACGATATATGTTTAAATTATATGTAAATCCTCCCACATATTCAGTTTTTTTTATTTGATTTACAAAAAACATTTTTGACTACTCAATTTTCGGAGAATATTAATTGGCTTTTCAGCACTTAGTTTCTACTTGGTTAATTAAGCAGCCACATATTTTTTAATTCGTTATTCTATTTGTCTTATGATATACTGCTCACATGCTATGTTACATGGAAACGTAAGCGGGTACGTGGAATCGGAAACGTATGGAAGAGCATGGAAGCGCAAAAGCGAATTTTTTTTAAAAAATTAGAAAGTAGGTACGTGTTGGAAGCGTATATCCATATATATATATATATACATCTATATACATATTAAAATAAAAGAATAAAAAAAATAGGACTAAGAATTATGTAATATACATTTAAAAAAAAATATTTATTCATTTATAATAATTTTGAAATGATTTCATATTAAACTTGTGAAGATACACATAAATTAAGTTTAAAAGAAATTATTATATTAATTATTTTTAATACTTCTCAAATAATTGGCACAATATATTTTAATATATGATATATGTTTAATAAAAACCTCAATACATAAAGATAATTTATAGTATTAATTTTAATATTTATATATTTATATTCTCTATATTCATTACAATTAAAATTTGGATTTTATATAAATTAAAAACTATGATTATATTTTTTATTGATATATGACATTGTATTTTTTTTAAAGAACGGAAGCGTGATTCCAAAATGGAATCATAAGCTTCCAACGTGTTTTTAAAGAGAATATTTTGGAAATGTTTTGGAATCGAGATTCCGTAAGCTTCCACAAGGTTCCGATTCCGGTTCTGACGCGGAAAACAGACGTCCGACGAAGCTTCCATGCAACGTAGCTCACGTGTAAAAATGTAAAAATACTGACTACGTCAACTTGATGGTTATTCGTTATTATTTTCTACATGATATAATAAGAAAAATAAAATATGTTTTTTAATTACTTCTTTAGTATTTTTATTATGCTGTTAGAAGACTTCATTGTTGAGACTTCATTGATGGTTCACCCTATGTTTTGTTATACGGTGAACCATCTCCAATAGTTCATCATATTTTTAATTATAAAATAGAGTAACTCTATAATAGAGTTGTGATATACTCTAAAGGTATTCTATTTTAGAATAAAAATATAGTGATAAACAAAAAAACAACAACTTACTTTATATATAGAGTAAACTTATTTTTTACTCTATTATAGAATGAAAAATAGAGTACTATTGGAATATTTTTACTCTAAACTCTATTTTAAAGTGGAAAATAGAGTGGGGATGGAGATGTCATAAGATATGCAATTGTTTTAGGTTATCATTTTCTTGCTTCTAAAAAGATGACTTTCAAAGAAATTAACAGAAAGAAAAGCCTGTAAGCAGTGCCGAATCTACGTATAGCAAGAGGTGACACTTGCCCCCATGATAATTTCAAATTTTTTTTTGTCAACAGATAATTTCAAATTATTTGTAATGTACCTAAGTTTTAGTTGTTTTCTCTTATTAAAAGTTACATTTTAACTTTATTTTTTTATAAATGTGTGATTTGCCCCCTCCAAAATTGTCTGCTACATCCACCACTGCCAGTAAGGTCTATTTCTCGCTGAAAATGCCAGCCAAATTAGATAAAAAGAAAGAGGAAAAAGCTATGAACATTTTAGAAACCAAAAGAAAATGACCAAATTTTACAATACTGAAAGTTGATAATAGTCATCAGCTAGAGTGTCCACGTCGATTAAAAAAATCACCAATCAAAAAGCTTTAATCTGCCACGTCACATCCTATCGATAACAGATTAATAATGGGTCAACTTCTGTGGGATGCTCATCTATTTCACTTGGCCCAACGTTAAAGAGCAAGGTCGTCTTCGACTCTTCCAATTCATCGGAATCAATTTGACTGCAAATCGCTGTTTCTCTTATATTAATCATCATCCACTCCCATTCATTCTATAACATTCTTCAATCCCATCTGAGTTAGATGCATCCTTCCACCTCCCTTTGTTTCTTCACATATATAAATCCTTTTGTATCAGTTCACTTCGAACCATAGTCTACATCCTCCATACGACAACATTGATCGACAGCTATGATATCCGCTCATGCTTCCGGGAAGTCTCAAGTTGCCCTCATCGGTATGTGTCCTCTCGCTACTTTTTCATGTTTCCTTCCATCTGTAATCTCCTTAACCAGTTTCGTTTTTTTCTTCCGTGATGCAAGGCTTCATCTCATCTAATCGTGCTCCACGAGACGAGCCTCAACTCAAACCAGGAGCTAATTACAGCCTTCAGAATTTCTTAGCAACCACAATCGACTAGATGAACTGGTGAGTGATTCGGAGCTATGTTTTCATTCTCTCTTTTTGCTCTGTATTTGGTAAGATGCCAAAGGAATCTTCAGTGACACTCTTGATCATATTTATTTTGCTTATTGTTGCAAGTTGGATTGTAATCCAGAGATTGCTAAGCTGGTGAATGAGGAGGAGGTAACTAAGGCTGAGACAAAGGATCCGCCAAGGTTGAACTTGAGCTGTAGATATGCCACTCAAATCGACATGCCTAACTACGTATATCCCATAGATTGGACGCTGGGGTTTCTGTTTCACTTTCCTTCCAGTTCTTAAGTTTTGTTCTGTTATTGCTATGTAAGAGGTTCTTTCATTTCTTAATTATTTCGACATAGCTCAAGTTAGACTATGGTCTTTTTTATGCTTTGTCTGATTTTGTGGTTTTAATTGTTTTCTCACTGTTAGCTCGCACCCTTTGACCCAACCAAGAAGAAGAAGATGAAAGTTGTCATTTTGGATTCTATCGAGGACTCAACAGAGTAACAAGCGCAGAAAACTGATTCACCCCCTCGAGTTTATGTGCCGTGAAACTTTGGCTGTTTATTTTCAATGGTGTACATACATTGCTTTGTTTTTATTTATTTTCACTGCAGCTTTTGATGGCCTTCAGAGTTCATTTGTTGGATAGAACTCAGTGAGTGTTCTAACTTCTTGCCTCTTCTAAACTCTTTTATTTTTTTTGAAACTGGTGTTCTGATGATTATGTGTCTCACATTGTTTTTTTGTCCAATGGGTGGGTTTAATCGACCTCACATTTACATGGTATTTTCAAATTCCTTTCTTTGCTAACTAACTGTTTTTACCGGCATGCATTTAAATACCTAAATCCGTATTTTCCAATGGTCTTATAGAACAGTCGCCATGGTGATCAGTGGCCTTATTCTACTGTCGATAAACTACAGATTCCAACGACATCATATCTTCACAGCCAAAAAATGGGGAGATGAACATGGCGACTGAAGGCCATCCTGGAAACTGCAGCGAATCATACTTGACACTACAAGGTGCTCCAGGTAAACACTAAAGCTTACTATTGTGTATTCTTTGTTGTTGTTGTTATTCTCTCTTTCACACCAACTGAGAGATACTTGAAACAAGCTATTGTCAAAAAGAATCATGGTGTTTCAAGCTATCTGCTATCATGATTTTTGCATGCTTATTGGTAGCAAAATCAATACTTCCCTTAAGATGGCTGCTATGATGGATGCTTTAGTTACTGTTTGACCTGAATCAACTTGAAAAGATTGAAGATTACTTCTTCTAAATATTTTTAAATATGAAGCACAATGGCGCCACTGTCACATATAATACAAAGGCCTTTTACTATGTTCTAAGACCCAATTTATGATCTTAAAATTCTTGCGTTTCCATGTGTTTTGTTTCTCTTTTTACTGCTATTTTGTTTGTGCTTTTCTTGAATTTGTAGAAGAATAGAGTAGGCCAGAGCTGGAATTCTTGAACAGGAATATGATCTTTGAAAACTTAGCCAGGCTTCGGCTTATGTAAGTAAAATGAGTCTATGTTTTCCAAGACTGACTATGCAAATTAATTTATTTGATTCCTATTTGAGACTCTTATTTTTTTTTTTGATATAAACACATTATGTAGAGCTTCCTGAGGCTGTTGTATTGTACCCTGTTTCTCAACAGAGGGAATAGTTCTGGTGGTAAACATTGTAAGGGTGGGGAGGTTGGAAGATAATGCAACAGAAAAAGAACCAAATTAAGAAAAAGAATGCTCTGATTTTAGAAAACCATACGACACACTATTATTCTTAGTTGTAATGGAGTTAACTTTTAATATATTAAGACATACTCTACATCAGGTTTTGGTTGCTTATAAATAATTTTCCTCTATCTTCTACCAAAAACCATTCAAATATTACAAGAATCAGTAGACATGAGAAGATTAGTCACAATCACAACGAATACAAAGCTTCTTTTATTGGCGTTTTCAAAGCTTCTTTTACCGGCGTTTTCAATTTCGCAACAAAAATTATCGATGATAAATCATGGCTTCGCTTGCAAAGATATTAGAACATCATTAAAAATGTGAAAATTGAGTTTGCTTTCAACATTTGTAACAGTTCCATTTTGATTTATCAACAAGCTTTAAGATTATACATCTTAAAGCATTACTGAAGAATAATCATTAGATCTAACATTTTTAAAATCAGAACAAAAAATGATAAGTTTTTAATCATAAACTTCTCAAAAGAATAATTGCATTGATAAAAAAAATAAACACTTACTCATTTGTTTCATGATGCAAATAAAGAAAGAAAGAAAACAAGAAAAATACATATTTTGAATTTTAAAAAAATTTGGGTTTATGCTTGAGAAATAAACTTTTGGTGTATATCATATTTTTCCAGTTAACAATTATAGTATATATCTACGCAAACTTTACTATCGTCTTTTCATGTAATCATTTGTTTATGTTTTAATTTGAAAGCCTTTAGTCAAAATAATAATAATAGTTTGGTTTTAATTATAATATATCATATAGAGAGAAAATGTGTATATTGTCCAAAGAAATAGTTGTGTAGAAATTAAAAAGAAAAAGATGGATAAGCTTCAAAATATTCCGAATATAAAAGAATAGTTGAATCATAACTACGTTTAGTTAACTTTATATATATATATATATATATATATATATATATATCGCTTAGTACTTACTATTCCAAATTTACTTCTTATATTAACAATCAATCTTGAATTTCAATATTTATAACTTCATCATATAATTTAATTTAATTTATATAGTCAACATGCATTATATATTTAAATATAAAATATTTAATTAGTTTAAATTAAATACCTTTATTTTTGTGAAAAAATGAATGGAGAGGCATGCCATCTACTTTAAAATAATTATCTAAATATATATATATATATATATATATATATATAACTCTTAAATATTAAAAATGTATACATTACGGAACAACCAAGCATTTCTGTTGAGGGAGCTGTAAAGCATAACTAATCGAAAATATAAAATTGTTGTGGTGGCAAACACTATCCCACAATATATAAAGGTAAAAACAAATACACACTTGAATGTCTAAACATACTGATTAAAAACCTTATTAACAAGAAAGATAATTCTTTTCTCATGATAGGCCACACATTTTTATTTTAACAAGACAATAAAAATCGTCAACGACTTCAAAGAAAAAAGAGAGAGTGAGGTTCAATACATGAGTTAACCTACACCTTAGTTCAGAAGATAACAATCGAGGAAAAACATCTAAGAGCAACTTCCAACATAATCCAGACTGTTTTTATTCTAAACTCAAGTTTTGAATTTTTGCAAAATAATTAAAATAATTTACCAGAAAAATGTTAAAATCTATATGCAACATTCAAACAAAAAACACAGACCATGTCTTCTTTCATATATTATATCTTACATAATACATAGTTTATATACATATGATAATTCTGCAATATTTAATATTCACACAACGAAACTAATTGTAATATTTAAAAAACAAATTATCCGCGCGTAGCGCGGAAAACGATCTAGTTATGTTTAATGATTTGATTCTTAAACTTCATTCATACATTCAATTATACACACTGAATGTGATAACGGTAAAGGTTTGTGAGTGCAGACTAAACAAAAGCAAAAAGTTGTAAGGAAAGCAACCGAACATAAAACCAGTTGGAAGAATTATATGGACGCTATCCTCCATAATGCTATTTATTACTATATTTGGATTATACTAATTGAAGAAGGAAAGTGTTTCATAAAAAAAAACTGAATAGAAAAAAAAACAGATCGACTGTTGTATTTCAAAACATATGTAAAATTTAAGATGTGGCATAAGGTTTTTAGTTTCTTGAACATATACATAATTTATCTATGTTTAAAAATATTGAACATTATTATATAAATTACGTTTTTGTTCGTTGTATGTTATAAATTATTATCTTTTATTAAACTTAATATTGAAACGAGTTAAAATGGTCTCAGTCTAAAACTACTATTCAAGAATCGACTTCAAAGAAAATTCATAAACCTATAGTAATACTTTGAATTGTTCCGATGCATTTACTTATGATGAAATTTTGATCATTTTAAACTATGTTGGAAGTTATATACACAAGTAATATTATTAAATTTACAAAATATAATAGAAAATGAACTCATTTTGTAGTGATAAGTATTATTATTTCTTCGTTTCACATAATATAACATATTTTACAATAAACAAACTCTGTAACAGTAGAGACATTTAAAAAAAAAATTCCCCATTTTATATAAATAAACTATGCACAAAACAATGAAAATATTAATTTTAACTGGTCAAACAAACACAATCACCCCAATTTAATGCAATAAGTTACATATGAAAAATATAATTAAATTTAAAATGCAATTTACCATGAAAATATGTGAAAATTATTACTCGTTTCAATATTTGAAACAGAAATTTGCTATAACACCACTATTGATGTTATTTGCAGCTTTAGAAGAACAAACTAATACAAATCAAACCGTTTTGAAGCATTATTAAAATTATACAAGAATATAAAATACCAAACTTAAATTTAACCACACAACAATAAAAAAAAATCCAAACTATCTTAATCTGCTTTAATGTTGCAGACATTTTCTGCTTTATTAGTTCTAAATTATGTAAAAATATTAAAAATAAACATCAGTAAAATTATTGAAATTTTTTACGAAAATTTAAAAAATGAACATCCAGAAACTTAAGGAAATAATAACTTATTAAGTTAATATTGAGAAAATGAGACATGAAAAAAGAAAAACAATAAATTAAATATAAAATAAATTAAAACTAATTGAAATATTATATAATTATAGTAATTTAAAATACATAGGAAAAAGAATCTAGTATTTACTAAACACTTTATTGTTGGAAGATAGCTTAACAATATAGCTAAGATACAAACGTACACGATTAAAAAAAAAGTCAGCCATCACAACACATTTTTCCTTTAGATATCAAATAAACAACAATTTCAACACTCTTTTTCGATGGGAAAACGGCCGATTCCACCATGAACTTGACGTCTCCATTGTTTTCATACACAAACTATTGAATCAAGCCAAAACCACCATGAACTAAGTTTAATTTTGAATTTCAGACATGAACTTTTTCAATCTGGTTAATAACTACATAACCGAATCTGATTTCGGTTTATTTAGCTTCGGGTGCTGACATGGCACACACGAGGCTAGAATGGTATTGGTCGGTTTAAAATCAGACCAAATTAATTTTTTTTTTCAATTTGCCTTGACAAAACGGCGTCGTTTTGTCGTCTGAAGTAAAAAAAAAATTGGGAAAATTAAAATTAGGGTTCATCGTGATTTTAGAAGAACAGAACAAAGAAGAAGAAAGAGGAAAACAGAGACGACATGGGAGTCTAAAATCAAAGAACAGAGGAGTAATCATAGGAGATTTCGTGGGCAAATTGAACCGAGAAGTGTTTCTGTGACTAGCGAGTCTGAAAGATGAGGTATGTCGAGTTATTTCAGTGAATGAAAATTATGGAATTTTTATACATT
>NC_027751.1:35782727-35796430 GCF_000695525.1 Brassica oleracea var. oleracea
CTCCCATGACGTCTCTGTTTTCCTCTTTCTTCTTCTTTGTTCTGTTCTTCTAAAATCACGATGAACCCTAATTTTAATTTTCCCAATTTTTTTTTACTTCAGACGACAAAACGACGCCGTTTTGTCAAGGCAAATTGAAAAAAAAAATTAATTTGGTCTGATTTTAAACCGACCAATACCATTCTAGCCTCGTGTGTGCCATGTCAGCACCCGAAGCTAAATAAACCGAAATCAGATTCGGTTATGTAGTAATTAACCAGATTGGAAAAGTTCATGTCTGAAATTCAAAATTAAACTTAGTTCGTGGTGGTTTTGGCTTGATTCAATAGTTTGTGTATGAAAACAATGGAGACATCAAGTTCATGGTGGAATCGGCCGTTTTCCCCTTTTTCGATACATTTCCCAAAACAAAAAACGTAACCGGAGAATATGACATTCTCTCACCAACCAAACCGGAAAATAAAAAGACTAAACCGGTTTTCTCTAGTGGAAACCAAAAAAAAAAAAACGAAATGCATGGCAAATTCACTGATTAGTTCCAAACTTCCAAACAGTCCATTAATTACCTATTTACACACTTTTTATTAATTCCTCTCAAATGTTTTTACCGTTCATATAAATGACCATCGTCTTCCAAATCAGTTACTCCAAGCATCGCAAGATCAAGATGACATTTCATCTCGGATTTGGTCTGTTGCAACTGTGTGTAAGTGTCAATCATACTCGAAAGACTTGTATTGGTTTTCCTGCTTGAGTATGTTCTTGTCTCTAGTCCTCCTTCTCCACCTTTCAAGATTGTGACTATCTCTTCCATACCAGGTCTTCGAGACTCTTCATTGATCACACATGCCGCTGCAGCACGGATCATCCGCTCCATGTAAACCGAGTTTTTTCTTGTACATCTCAATCTCGGATCAAGTAGCTCTTCTATAGCTTCAATCCCTCTATCCAACAACGGTTTCGCCTATATACAAAAAAATAAAATAATTAAAGTCTTTTTCCAATCAAAGTTTTAGGACAATATTATTAGTGTGATAAAGAAATGGTGTGACATACCCAAACAACTAAATTTCCTTCACCAGATGATCTTCTTGGTTCGATTGGTTTTCTACCGGTTAACAGCTCAAGCAACACAACACCAAAGGCGTAAACATCGGTCTTGTCAGATATCTTACCATGTTGGAAATACTCTGGAGCTAGATATCTGCATAGCGGATTAGATCATTAAGAAGTGGCTATAAATGAGAAAGAACAAAACTCGTGCATCGTAGGTTTCGATCTATACCCGAATGTGCCTTTCACGGTCTTGCAAAGGAAAGGAACAGAAGGTGCAGCGGTCCAAGTAGCTAACCCGAAGTCACACAACTGTAACGAAAAATCCGCACAAAACAATTATTATTTCAAGAATCTAATACATCATTCATTCCCTAAAGAAAGACTTTGTCTTTACCTTTGGTATCTTCTTTGAGGAAAGGAGTATATTGGAGGGTTTGATATCTCTATGAACAACACACTGCTCTGTTCCATTATGCAAATAAGCAATCGCATCAGCGATCCCTAGTGCTACCTTGTACCTTGCTGACCAAGGCAAAGCGGCTTTCATGCCTTTCTTCTTCTTCTTATCTATTAATAAAAAAACGAAAAACTAGCGTCAGTCTTTAAGATTAGCTTTGATCTATAAAGCAGCAAAGGAGATGGTAAAACTTTTCTCTTACCGTGTAAATAGTGTTCAAGGCTACCACCTGAGACGTACTTGTAAACCAAGAATAAACCTTCTTCAGGATCTATACAGAAACCAAGAAGAGGCACAATGTTTGAGCTGTGAAGAGAGCTTGCAATCATCAACTCTCTACAAAAAGATTTTGGAGACTCTTTGTCTTCTTTATCAAGCCTTTTGATCGCTAAAGCCGTTTTCCAAATTCCGATTTTACCCCTGAACACATAGCTACAAGCTCCTCTTCCTAACACTCTCCCTATAAAAAAAAGTCAAAAAGTCAACACCTTTCTCCAAAAAAATTACATGGAACTTAAAGCTCAACGAGAACGTACCTTTGGAGAAATTACGAGTGGCGGCGACGATTTCGCCGTAGCTGAACCGAACCAAAGTGTTAGCTACCGGAGAGATACTCTTCTCCAGCGATCGAGCTCTCGTCCACGTCAATTCGTCTGTAGATTTCCCAGTTTCCTTTACTCCATTCTCCAGATTCACCATCAGAACCGTCGCGGAGCCACCGGAGACTGATAAATTCCGACAGGAAGAGGAAGCAGACAGCGAAGGCGCTTCTCCTCCTTTCATCTTCTCAAGCTCAGTTTGTGAGCAGAGGCTGAATCTAAACGAAGAATGAACAGAGTGTGGGTCGTGGTTTATATTCTCCGGAGCTGTCTCCGCCAAAAGCCACGCCTTGTTGTTATCTCCGCCGCTTCCACTGTTGTTGCCGGAGTTTTCTATTGAGCGTGGTCCAGCTGGAGGAGGAAGGAAACAAGCGAGACCCAGATCAAAGATCATCTTTTTCAAACGGGTCTTCAGTCCTTTCTCATTGGCGAGATCTGGAGAAGTGAGAATGGGAGCATTTAAGGAACTGCCCTGAAGATTTGTTTCTGGGTTTCGTGGATGAACAGACGTTCCCATTCTTTTTTCCTTAAGAAAAGAGCACAATTTACCCAGAAAAGAGTTTGATTCTGGGAAGCTTTGCTTGATGGAAGAGAAAGAGAATATATATTTTTCTCTCCAATTTTGTTTTCCTTACCAATGTTTAGGTTTATAAGTCGGAGCAAGATTAAATTAATATATGATTAGTGGTGGAAGGTGGAATCATTTTCTTTTTCCTATACCGTTAAGTTGTAGTTGTGATCTAGAGCAAGAAAAAACAGGAGAGGGGGGAATTATTAGGCATGATTAGAGGATTTTTAAATTATTGAGTTTAAAATAATTGGGAGCGTTACAAAACAAATCAATGAGTGAGTGAGTATTAAATGTATAGAATAACAATGTAATATTTTAAAGATTAGGTCATATGGGTAAAGTTGTTTACTAATACTCAAAGGGGGACAAAAGCTGAGCCCACAAGGTTATGGTTCTGTGGATAATGGAGAAGGGAGTGACATTTAAAAAACATTATGTCAAAAAAACAACTAGTGTTGCTATCAATATAAATAAACATATAGTGAAACTTCATTATATAAATTTCATGATATTCTCAATTTTAATAAAAAACTAATTATTCTCGGTAGTTATTCAGAGAGTAATGGTTCAATGCAAACAAAAATGGTGTCACCTATTCCACGAGAGCTTACTATGGATGAACCTCAAATCTTAAGCTTGGATAATATATGCATGATAGATGGATTTTGGACATCCACAGCATAGTTTAGCGGGTGTGGATGTACAGCTTAGAAATACTTCAATTTATGGGGACACGAAATTACCTACGGCGAGAGTCTACCTTGTATTCAGAAATAGAAACACTACGATGGGCGATAGAGAGTATGTTTCAGCATTCGATATGTCAGACCTTTGGAACAGATTACAAAGATTTGATCGCCGTAATTAAAGAATTTCATGTTTTGCCAAGCTTTGCAACAAAATTGAATAATTGATAAGCTTTAACTTTGTTTGGGCTCACTTTGCAACAAAATTTGGGCTCACTAGATATAGTTATCCCTGAGAGTCTTCCTTCTACATATACATATGCCCTTCTAATTTATGATATCAGTACTTTTGTTAGAATAATAAAGAGAAGTGGAGATAGAGGGCCTCCTTGACGAAGTCCATGAGATCCCCTTCTATTCTTTTTGGCTTGTCATTCAGTAGTAATTTATTGTGTGATTGTTCATTGCAAGAGGTATGGGCATGGGTTAAACTTATTCTTTTTAGTGAATGATGAGAAAATCATAAGTGTTGGGGGTGTTATGCCACCTAAATGAAATGTGTCATTGCTAAATTTTCTCGGGGCTAGGGATCAGACTGTAGTGGCTGTATGGTTTCAGAATGATGCACTGTCAATAGCGTGTGCAAATCATGTTAATCTTACCTACTCTAGATAATTGTCAGGGGTTCATGCAATACAACTTCTCTCATTTTAACCATTCAACCTTTAATTATTCCTCCTTGGGGTCATATTACTTAAAAGTAAAGTAAAATAGTGCACAGTTTGAATTCTTAGTTCAAAATCTAAAATCTAGATATATTTTTAGTAAATTATTAAAATATCTTTTTTAATACAATTTTTTATATATAAAAACGTAAAATATATATCATCCACGGATAAACATGGGGCAAATACTTAATTTCCAGATACTTGCTATTTAGTTTATATTATTCAAGTGATTTGCTTTGCTACTTGTACTTGATTTATTTGAAACAAATACTCATTACAATAAGGGTTTATTTGCCAACGAGCCATATTTTGGTAAAAAATTAAGAATATGACGTTGATTTTGACGTTATTAGATTTCATAGCATTTAGGCAATATTTTCCCGATTTTGTCCTTTTTTTGAACTGGTTGCCGGTAAAATTATTTCTTCCTCCAATCATCCCAATTTATCTTAGAATAAAACGACGTTGATGATTATTGCAGCAATAGTGGCTATCGCGCCGCTGGCGGTGGTGGTGAACATGGTGGCTACAGTAGAAGTAATTAAGGATGAAACAGAGCTCGTCAAATCCAAAACAAGCAGTGATGGTTATGTTATGACTGCGATGATTGGAGAAAGAGATAATGTTATAGAAGAAGATAAACAGTAAATAGAATAGAACATTCTAAATGGTATAGTTCATATTAATGAAATTATAAAATAGTTTAATAATAGTGGATGTAATGTTTACCAAAACGTCTACCCAAATCTTTCATAAACTAAATCCAAAACACTAATCACTAAATCCTAAAAAAAAATATAAACTTTAATCTAAATATTAAATCTGTACATAGTGCATAATATGAAATATTGTCAAAATAGAGTAGTAACAAATAAAATATCATAGTACATAGTAACAAATGAAATAGTAATACTAATCACTAAACTTTAAAAGGAAATATAAACTTAAAACACTAATCACTAAACCCCAAAAAGAAATATAAACCTTAACACAAATATCAAATCTGCACATAATACATAATATGAATCATTATCAAAATAGAGTAGTAACAAACCAAATAGGAAAGAAAGTAATGATTACCCTAAAGTTAACTCAAACCTTCCATAAACTAAATCCAAAACACTAATCACTAAACCCTAAAAAAGAAAAAACCAAGACTCTAATCACTAAACCCTAAAAAGAAATATAAACCCTACACCAAATATCAAATTTTCACATAGTACATAATATGAAGCATTAACAAAATAGAATAGTAACAAACGAAATAACATAGTATATATTAATATTAATGTTCAAATTTTGACATATATATATGATTGCAGGGAAAATGATTATCCCAAAGTCAACTAAGATCTTCTATAAACTAAATTCAAAACACAAATCACTAAACCCTAAAAAAAATATAAACCTTATCCCAAATATCAAAATATGGACGCATTATATAATATGAAACATTATTGAAATAAAATAGTAACAAACAAAATAACATATTATATATTGTTTAAATAGTATAGTACAACCTGAAACTTATATGATAAATGAAGACGCTTCAACCGTATCGTGATCTGTAAAATTCAGAAGCTTATATGATTTATGTAGCAGATATTATAGATTTGGAGGTGCTTGTGGTGGCTATAGAGTTAGTGATGACGGAAGAAAGTGGTGGAGATGGAAGAAGAGTGTGGTAGTTGATAATCGAAGAAAAAGAAGAAGTAGTTTCCCTTTCATTAACCGGAAGAGTAGGGATAATATAGTATATAATACAGAAATAATGAAGGTGTTTTTTTTTGTTAGATATTTAATTTGGTTTATTTCGTAGCTATAGAGCCCAATTCTCCTTACAATAAGTATTTAGGACAAATTTTTTAGTACATACAAGGTATTTGATCCTACCTGTTACTTTTCAAATCTAATAGTTACTTTCTAAAATACTTGATTACTTGTAACTATTTGGAATACAATGAGTTTTGTTTTCATGTAGGCTACGGTTTCTCTATATAACTCAATTAAGTTATCTGTTTTTTTTTTTGTGTTATAGTGCAAGTGAAGAACAAGTATTTTTAATGGGTAGTAAGTGTAAAACTAAAATGGATAACAAGTAATGGGTTAACTAATGGGGGAAGTTATAAAGTTACAATGATACTTTTTACTTAATTTTTATTTGCAAGAACTAATATGATATGCGGAAGGAGAGTGTCAAGCTTAGTTCTCAGCGAATGTGAATGCTACAACATCACAACCATTAAGTAACACCGATTCACAAGCCATGTGCTTGGAGAACATATTAGTGGATGGATCCTGGACTCTCATCTCTCAATTCAGTGGATGCGGATGAGTTTGGAAGGACATCTCTCGAAAAAATTCAATGAATGGAGACACATAACATATAAGACGACAAGAGTCGCTTTTACATTTAGAATAAGGAGCACTGATATAGGCGGTGGAGAGTATGCTACATAACTCAATCTGCTAGAAATTTGGAACGGAGTGCACAAACATGATCACCATGATTAAAAAACTTTATGCATGGCCAAATTTCTTAAGGGAGCTAAAAGAGATATAGATTCTCCAAAGATGAATCCAACATTCACGATATCCTACATCTCTCGAGGACAAAACACAATCTCGGATTCTCTAACTAAAACCGCAAGATCTTACCATATAAATCTTTATTTTATTGGTTGTTATATTCTGGTTTGGTTATCTAGACTTATTTTAAAATTATTAATAGAATGATTGTTTGCTGTAAAACAAGACAATATTAAGTACTTTAATTTTCCAAGCGGGAACAAATAAATTGTAAAAGTACATGAGTAATTAGGTCTGGGACGGATCGGGTATCCGGACAATTTTAAGATATCCGGATCCGGATCCTTATCCGGTGGATCCATAATTTTACTATCCTTATCCGGATCCGGGGTTTGCGGATATTCGGGTGTCGGATATCATTCTAAAAATTATAATATCCGGCGGATATCCAGATCTGGATTCGGATCCTTAAAATAAATAAAAAATAATATTAATATATATAAAATATTAACAATAATTTAAAAATAAAAAATATATAATGTTTTTAATTATTGCAATATATAATATTACAAAATTTACATAAAATTTATATATACTATTATAAAAATGAAAATATATTAAATAAAATTAGTTTTTATATATAGATATTACTATTTTTGTAATAGTTATTAATAAAATTTACGGATCCGGATATCCGAACTAAAAAATCAAGATATCCGGATCCGGATTCGACTTTGACGGATCCAACATTTTACTATCCGGATCTGGATTCGGCCTCTCCGGATATCCGGATTTTCAGATCGGATCGGATCACGGATCGAATTCGGATCTCGGATAAAAGTCTCAGGCCTATGAGTAATCATGCCCTTCCCTAGAATTATCATCCAGATATTAAAGACAATATTTATACAAAATAAGATCTACCACTAGTCAAGTTTCCAACGAGTGACGCAAAGGAATTTAAAGAAAAGTCCACAATTCTAAGATAACGTACTCCTCTAATATTTTTTTTGAAAAAAGGGCTATACTCCTTTAATATTTATGGTCTGAAACCCTCTAATATGGATTTATGTATGTATATTACCTAATAAATGAACAAAAACTCATGTTACAAAAAAATGAATAAAACATGTGAGTTAACTTTATATTAAAGTGTAAGGTTCAAATTAATGTAACTGTATTAGAGCATCTCTAATATACAAGCTCTCATTGGGTATCTGTTAGAAAAATATTAAAATTTTGGAAAAGTGGAGGGATTTTCAACTTGTAACCTGAAAAATACTCCTTAGAACTCCCTTTAACTAGCTGTCATTTTCTGAGTGGTTTAAATATTTTTTTTTTAAAGAAAATTTAATTGCTTGATAAAACATATCAAAATAATATTATTGTAAAGTTTATAAACTAATTTTCTATATCTTAACGTGGAGGTTGCTCTTACCTAATTGATATGTGATGTAACATGGTCAAACATTATTGATTTCATAGTGTAGAACTTAAATCATATCTCACGAAACCACATGTGTTGTGTCTACGTAGGACTAGGGTGAGCACAGAGAGGATAGTACCAAAAATTTCAGTATTTGTGATTTGCGTCGTAGTTTACAAATATCTGATTTTTAAATTGGTTTGCATCGAAAAATTACAGATATTCAGAAAATTTACAGATATTGCAAATATTTTTGAATATCTTGTCCACTATGTTCACTACAAGTAAATCTAAAAATACTATACAAATTTGATTTAAGATAATATCCTTTACATAGTATAAAACAAAAATTAAAAATTAGTGAAACAATATATTTCATAATTATAAAATTAATTAAATATTTTTATAAAAATAGAAAAATTCTTTTAAAAGATTTTATACTTCTTTCTTAATAAAATGCTTTTATAAAGTATTTTATAAATGAAATTATTAAAATTATATGTTAAAATAATAATTATATAAAATTATATGTTTACAACTCTCTATTTAATTGTAGATATACTTCTGTTTGTATAAAAAATGGAGCTGAGCGAATATCCGACCCTGAAGTTTTTAGTATTTGTGATTTGCTTTGTTTTTAAGGGATATTGATTTTTAATATTTGCTTTGCTCCGAAGACTTACGGATATCCGGATTTTTTGGATCAAATCGAAACGAATAACGAATCAAATCAAATTTAACAGATAAAATGCACAGCCCTACATAGACCAAAGAACTATATATGTTGGAGTATATAATTTTCTTTCTTTTTTTACAGTGACATTTTGATCATACTTATTTAAGTAAACTTTTTTGCTGATCATCCAAACTTACTAACAAAAAAAATAAATTAAAACCAAACGCGTAGCTTTACATTCTCAGCCCTTCTAATGTTGATTAATATAGTCTATATTTGCGTGTGTGTTTCAAATGAGTCTAGCCTTATCAAAAAAAAAAAAGATCCAGTATATATATATGTATATATATATACTTTTAAATCCAGTATATACTTGCTCTAAACTACTTTTTAAAAGTATATATCAATACAAGAGGTAGGCTATCTAGCTAATTAGGGTTCATGTGCTCAGTTTTAATATTCAATAACTAGTAACCACTTATGTATGATAAAGTGCAACGGCAATAGAATGAATTAAAATTAAAAAAAATAAAATAATATTGTTACAAGACTAGAATATTGCGCCGATTAGAAATAAGCTGAAACGCTAATGAGAGGAGCAAAAATATTAGATTTTGTTTTGACGTCTTTGAACTTCTAAACTTTAACCAACGGGGTTAGCCTAGTGGTTTTGAGGGAGCTTCGGCCCCAATACGGACCCGGGTTCGATTCCCACTGGTCACCAGGAAATTCACATGCGGACTTGCTCTGGCGCCCGAGACCGAAGACCATTGTCTGGGGGTTGAACCCGCTACGGACTCGGTCTCTAGTCTGGACCACCACGGTGGGACCAGGACACTCGGTTATCAAAAAAAAAAAAACTTCTAAACTTTAATGAATAGACCATGCAAACGATTAATTAAATAAAACAAGCAAAAAGGAATTAGACAAGTTGGTTAGCCAATACGATAAGTACGAAGATCAAATGGATCAAACAAAGGCTGTAAACCAATGACACACATGATATTAATTAAAATAATCACTCTACAATCTATAGGGCTGACATCAGAAAGTACCTTAAGAAGATTTATGAAATTTCACAAACTGCAGAATAGGTGAAACCGAGGATTCTGTGATGACCACAGTCTATGAGTTACTTTAAAACAGTTCGTTGGCCGAAGAGAGCATGCCTGTTACAAAAACCATAAATCCCCAATTTCATAAACTTTTAGGGTAGCCACAGGCCCACAAGGTGAAAATTGTGATTATAATATTGATATAATAGTCATAATATGATTATTATATTGATACTAACCTAACAATTGCAATTATTACCAGTATGCAAAATATCATGGGGTCTCGATCGGCTATTTTAATTTTAGACACTGACTTAGAAGTGTGAACTTAAATTACATAATACGACTGAAAGGTACTACAAATTAACTATATATATTTTTTTTGTCATCATAAACAGATTCATATTGACTCTGTGAACCACACTGGGAGATCCTGATTCATGTGAACGACGAAAGACGGTTGTTTCCTGACACTGCGTGCTAGACTATCCGCTTTTGAATTTTGCGTCATTGGTACATAGATGATCTCTGATCTAATAAAACTCTCTTTCAGGGTCTTGATATCTTCCAAATAATTTGCAAATGCTGGTCATTCTTCTGGTTCCGAAACCATCTTCACCAATTGAGAACAATCCGTTGCAAATGTAACCTGAAATTGACGTAAAATTTTTCATACATTCCATTGTCCATAATAGAGCTTCCATCTCCGCATGCAGAGGAGTTAGACAAGCCCGTACATTCCTCGCCCCCCAACAAACCAGCAAAACCTTCTAAAGTACTAAGCCAACCTTGTCCTGAGAAAACATCATTTTCCTTCCAAGAGCCATCTGTGAAGCACCATCTTCCTGGAATCAAAGGAAGGGTTGTAGGCTCGACCGGTAAGACTCTCCTGTTTTCCTTGGGTACATGTGCCTCAGCACAGAGTGTTGATTCTGTTTCTGCCAATTTGAGCGTATCTTGAGGATCCATATCCAAATTACTAAAAACTTTACAATTCTTTCTTTTTCAAATATATCATAGTAACCACGCGAATTGATCATCCTCCATCTGCGGGATGACTCGCCAAAAGAGATGATCCACATTTGTGAAGGGAGCTTGTGGCAAAAATGGTTGGGTTTGAAGGTACCTTGGAAAGAGCCCACACCTGAATTGCTGGAGGACATTAAAAAACATATGGTTGATTGATTCCTCTTCCGCTCCACATCGTGCAAAACATATATCCCCTTGTATTCCTCACGCTTTCAGATTCTTCTTTACTGCTATACACTCTATCACTAATTGCCATAGAAAATGTTTCATCTTTGGGAGGCACCGTATTTTCCATCAGAACGCCTTCAATGCATCAACTGTAGGTCCAAACACTAAAGGTGGTCTTTCCCTATCTAGGTAGACTCGTTCTATCTGATATCCTGATTTAACCGTATACTTCCCATTATTTGTGAAATGCCAGCCATCTCTGTCTACCATCTAGGTTATACTCAGTGGTATGCTTTCTATGATTTTCACATCCTGAGGATCCATCAAAGCTCGAAGTGCCTAGGAGTTCCAGGTTCGCGAAGTAGAATCAATAAGAGAATCCACTGTAAAGTCTGGGTATAAATTGTGTTGATTTTTATTTGCTGGTCTCGGGCGAGTGGTTGAGAGCCATGGGTCATTTCATACAGATATAGATGATCCTGATCTCACCCGTTTAATTAGTCATTTGCTAACCAGAGATCTAGCAGAAACAATACTCCGCCATCCATATGATAGAGAATATGACCGAATCGGTTCCAGAGATGAAGCGTTCCTGTGATACCGACCTTTGAAAATTCGAGCAAATAAAATATTTGGCTTCCCCATCGCGCGCCATAACTGTTTACTACAAATTAACTATATATAAAACGTTTATACGACCTGCAAAACTCGCCAAGAAAAAAAGGTGGTGGAACATTGAAATGATTCATTAACAAGATAACCCAATTCTTTGGATCCAACCGACTTTGTGAGACAAGAAGTCAACTGTGATCTATCAGTCACAACCGCATATTAATTACATTGTGAACCTCTTCATTAATCCTTGTCCTTATCTTTTAATAATTAATATAGTTTTGTTATTATTTATTGTTGCCTAACTAACCATCGCATGATTATGTTGGTTAACTAACAAGATGATGTGGTGTGTACATAATACGTATGCAAGAATGTGATGTGACATTGAGAGAGATCCAACGTAGGTGAACAAAGACAGTGGCGGTTCGTTCTACTTACATTAATGAGGATAACACTTATGAATCATAATCACCTTGGATCGCATTTTATGTTTTCGTACCATTTTTCGTCTTTACCACCGATAAAAAAATATTTTCAAAAATAATTTCTTCATTAAGTGGCAAAAGACTCTTATACTCTTGTTATCTATATATATAATAAATCATTATTTAAATAATTTTTTTTATATTTTCGAATTATGCTTTTTCAAATTCAAACTTTTTTATAAATTTATTTTTTTTGAGTTTTTTTTTCGAATTTTGTTTTTTTCAAAATTTCTTTTTGAAATTCGAAAATTATGTTTGAAACTATTTTTTTATATTTTTAATATATTTATTAGAATCCTAAATTTCATATTCCAAAAAACCTACTCCACTCCTCAATTCTAAACCCTAAATGTAGATTAGTTAATCCTAAGGATATAAGTGTCTTTTACCCTTCATTAAAAGTGAAGTTGAAAGTAATTAGTGTAAACGTGAAAAGTGGTACTGTGAATGTAGTATTTGCGGCAATTTCCATTTTCCAAATGCCTAAAGGTTTTTGATCCGAAAGTCCGTACATCATATAGAACGAAGTTCAAACTATTTTAAACTAACTTTGTTTACGAGATTTCGTAAATCCCATTTAGTCACATAATTTCTTGGGTTACTTTGTTCAACTATATATACTACATTCCATGCATACGTGTGCATCAAGTGAGTCCGTACGAGTTTGTAATTATATTTAGGAATAATGAGAATTTTCCTTTAGCAAGAAGAATTACATTCTCCAAAAGTCGATTTCCGATTAAAAAAAGAAGTGCTGATGTAGTATTATTAAAGCTTGCTTAGTTCAAAGTTCACACTTTACTTCAACTATTTATTAAGGAAGACTATAGTAAATAATTAGTACCTTTCCGAAAACAAATTAAGTATTTCACATTGTGAATGTTAGGAATTACTAGGATTTTGATCGCACATCCGACCTTCAATAAATGATATCAAAGAAGAAAAGTAAAAATACGTGTAATTTTAATTGTTCAAATTTAATGTTACGGATTTCACTATAATCAAATGTGGGGGATTTTAAGTAATTATCTTTTATTTTGCATACTTTTTCTGTAACAATGAGATATGGTGTCATGGTGACATATGATTAAATAAATAACTTAATCTTAAGGCAAATCAACTTATTTTGGTTAATAAAGTGATCAGGGTGAAATGACTACAATAACATGATTGTGCACGAGTAATAGGCAAGATCTGATAATGTGCTACAGTGTTCGTTGAAACAAAATAACAATTATCTGAAAAGTTTGAGTTTAGGTTTCAGTCAAAATAGTTTAGATACTATTCCCTTTGTTTGGGTTAACTTAACGTTTTAGACGATTTCACACAAATTAAAGATGCTATTCTAATGTCTATACAAGAAAACAGCGGCATACCGAGGGAAAAAATCGTTGGTATGTCGGCGGAATAACGTTATTCCGACGACTTACCGACGAAACAAGTCCTCGGAAATAACTCCTCGGAAATTCATTTTTCTTTGGAAATTCCTCAAAAATTTTCGACCAAATTCCGAGGAAATGAATTTCTGAGGAAACTCCGAGGACCACCAGTTCGTCGGAAAGGTCCTCGGAATATACCGATGGAGAACTTCCTCGGGATATTTCGATGGACTTTCCGATGGTC
>NC_027751.1:35797612-35798443 GCF_000695525.1 Brassica oleracea var. oleracea
ATTAAAAAATTGTTTAATAAATTAAAAACAACCTTGTTGATTTCCCACTTCTTCTTCCACTCGTGTATCTGCTTCCCATAGTTGTCCATAACTTTATTGACGAAGTGGTGATAGATAAAGAGCGTATCATCGGAATTCCAGTTAAATTCTTGCTGAAAAAAACACAATTAGTAGAAAGTTTATATTAAAGATTAAAAATATAAGTAAAAAAATAGAATACTTACCGCAAACTGACGAAACCACAGATTCTGCTTGTCGGTAGGGAAGTCAGTGAAAGTCGGATGTCCCTTGTCGAGGGCCGAGTACATCATACGGTTGATCCATGCGTTGATCCCGTTCCCGGATCGGTTGAACCTAATAAAAAGAACAAATTAAATTAAAATTAAAATTGAAATCATATTAATTAATATTCAAAGTTTCACAAATAAAAATAAAACATTCCGAGTTTTTGGAAACAAAAAAACTACGGGTCTTGCACGTACGGGAACACCTCGTTCGGGTACATCCTCTGCAACATCTCCATCATTTGCTGGTTCAGCCCTCCTCTGTGCCTCATAGCCCGCCTGTTGAGCCGCCATCTGGGTCTCCAACAAAGATATGCGATCATCCTTACCATGTTTGACCCCGTACCACCACGACCACGACGCTGTCGAGGCCGGGTCTGATCATCATTAGACCTGTAAATTAAAAAAAACATATTTAATAATTAGTTATAATAATTTTAATAAATAAAAAAAACATATTTAAAAAATAGTTTTTAATCACAAAAATATAAATAGTTTAATAATAACAAGAAATAGTTTTAATAAATAAAAAATAGTTTAATAATTA
>NC_027751.1:35798760-35799031 GCF_000695525.1 Brassica oleracea var. oleracea
TGGCGGCTTGGTTTACCCGGTTAAATGAAAATATTCCGAGGAACCATATTTCCTCGGAATACCCCAGGTAATTACCGCGGAAATTTCGAGGAAACATGGTTTGGGGTTTCAAAACATCGATTTTTTTGCTGTATTTCATTTCTTATACAATTGTAATGCATACCATTGAGGATTCTTTGTATAGATGATCATAAACCATGAAATAACAAAATTTCAAAAATAATTTTAAGTATTCCCTTTACCGTTTATTAAAGTGTATAAGTGTTTCTCA
>NC_027751.1:35799175-35799565 GCF_000695525.1 Brassica oleracea var. oleracea
AAACCCCTAGTTCCTCGGAATTTCCTCGGAATATTCCGAGAGAATTCTGAGGAAACCCTTATCTTCCTCTGAATTTCGTCGATTGCAAATTACTGCGCTCCTGTTCAGTAAGTCGACGGTCCTTTGGTTTTCCGCTAAGTCGTACAACGTCTGTGAAAATGTCTGAAACCAAAACATGATATGTTGCCCGTTTGCCTCTATCATCATGCCGAGCATGTCTTCTGTTTTTGGTCTGAACTTCTGCCGGAAAGTAGTACTCGGCAAAGTTTGAAGTTTCTTCATTGATCATCTGTGCGACTATAGAACCTTCCACCCTACTTAAATTTTTCGCCATCTTCTTCAAATGGAACATATACCGCTCATACAGATACATCCATCTATACTGCACAG
>NC_027751.1:35801550-35806418 GCF_000695525.1 Brassica oleracea var. oleracea
AGGTTCGCTAGTACTACCATGTTCATAATCAGTTTCCCCATGATGATACCAAATTTTGTAACTTCGTGTAAACCCACTCAAATATAGATGAGTCCAAACATCCCACTCTTTAATAACCTTTCTATTTCTACAATTAGAGCAAGGACATCTTAACATACCTGTTTTTGCTTCCGGTTGTCGGTGAACTAACCCCATGAATTCGGTTATATATACCTCGTTGGTATTCTTCCGTAAGCAATCTCGTGTTCGGATCCAAATGAGGTCGATCGATTCAAGAACGAAAATAATTTGAAGAAAACATGTTTTTTATGAATCAAATTCGTGTGTAAAGAGAGTAAGAGGGAGGATGAAGATATGGAGTGAATGAAGAGGAAGAGGGGTGCTTGTATTTATAGTTGAAATCCTGCCGACAGACCGAGGAAATTCCGACGCCAACGGCTAGTTCGTCGGAATTTCTTCGGAATTTTTAAAATCCACCAACGGCTCTCCAATGGCTATAATATATCCTTGGAATTCATTGGTTTTTTCCTAGGAATACATTTTTTCTCGGTATTCCATAAGAATATTCTGACGGATTGATATTTCTTCGGAATTTCGTCGGTATATTCCGAGGAAACCAAACTTTGTGTTTTCTCGGAATATCCTCGGGATATTCCGAGGATTTCATTTTCCGTCGGAATGTCCTTCAGAATACCGCTGTTTTCTTGTAGTGTCTATCCTTTTTTTAATTGTTTTGATGTGCAATTTACTTTTGATCATAAATTATTTATTAATCAAATACAAGGGTAGATAAAGTCTAAACCCATTATATTCTCCATAGATTTTTGGAATACATCATATATTTTGACACAAAATAAAAGTATCAAAACGTCACATATAAGAAAATATAGGGAGTAGTTCGGTAATAAGCGATCTGACTACCTCGTGGCCTTAGTTGAAATCATTTCAAGTTGGGATTATGCCGTGCGGTAGTAAATTCACTCTCTAATAAATCTCTATTATTAAAAGAGAAGTACCTTTTAAAATTACTCTTTAGTTTTCAAACTTATTTACACTTTTATGTCACTAAC
This sequence comes from Brassica oleracea var. oleracea, assembly GCF_000695525.1. Lineage (NCBI taxonomy): Eukaryota > Viridiplantae > Streptophyta > Magnoliopsida > Brassicales > Brassicaceae > Brassica > Brassica oleracea. The sequence goes on from NC_027751.1 coordinate 35,802,621, forward strand.
TTGAAGATGTCAATTATTATGGGTAGGTTATTTTTAATTTTGGCATAATTAACTATGTCAAAAAACACAAGAAAATGTTATAAAATACATAATATAAAACGCAAAATGTAAATGATATATTGAATTTTGAATCGTATAAATAAAATATAATTATAGATAACAACTTTATTTTACATTAAAATTTTGATCCATAAAAAATACATTCGCACGAACATACCCGTCATATTTTAAAAATATAGATGATACAATTGACAGGTCAAAAGATAAAATAAAATTATTCATTATTAATTATAAAATTATTTTGTTTAAAATGCTAAAAATTATTTAAACAGGTAAATTTAAAAATATATATATTTACTGTTACAAAAAAATATATACTTACATTTATATAAGATAAATATATGTATTTTTTAAAAATAAAAACAAATATCCGCGCGGATGCGCAGATCAAACTCTAGTATCTTTTAAAACTGATCGGATCAATCGATAAATATATATATAAAAAAGGTGTATCCAATTATGGAAAAGACATTCAACACACCGGCTAAGGTAAACAAATATAGGCATAATATACAAGTGAACCATGGTATCTTTTTATGATTTTGTTCTGTTTCTAACAATTTTTTTTTTAAATGTTAAAAATTAATCATGGGTAGAATGTTAAATACATTAAATAGGAATTTTACGAAAACCTATCTACTTTGTTAGATCATCGTCCAACACAGTGGCGGAGCCGGACTAATTATTTGACGGAGACATATAATTAATAATAAAATAAAATTAATATAATTATAAATAAGAAATTGAAATATTTCTTATGATAGACCTAAAAAATGTTTTTGTCACAAATATAGTTCTTAAGGATTAAAATGACCAAAATATTTTATTAAGTGGTATGTTTTTGGGTTTATGTTTTTGGGTTTATGGTTTAGAATTTTGGGTTTAAGGTTTATGATTTAGGGTTTAGGGTTTAGAGTTAAGGAGTGGAGTTTTGGAGGTATGATTTCAAATTTTAAAAACTTAAAAAATATTAAAATTTTCAAATTATAAAAGTCCATTTTGATCATTTTATTTTTTGAAGTCTATTTTTGTGACACAAAAATAGACTTTAGGGTTTAGAATTTAGGGTTTAGGGTTTATGATTTAGGGTTTAGGGTTTAGAGTTAAGGAGTGGAGTTTTGGAGGTATGATTTCAAATTTTAAAAACTTAAAAAATATTAAAATTTTCAAAATATAAAAGTCTATTTTGGTCATTTTATTTTTTGAAGTCTATTTTTGTGACACAAAACCTAAAAATATCTATTTGAGAGAATTGCCCATATAAATTTTCTAATAAATATTGTTAACTGTTAATAACAAAAGATAAGCAACTATAAACTATTAAAACAACAATAACACTAATTTTATTCAACTCATAATAAATTTATATTTTTTTTTTTACAAATGTTATAAATTACACATTAATTTTAAAATATATAGAAAATGGTCTTCAAATTATATATATATATATATATATATATAACAATATGTTAGTGTCATACATAACTTTTTGGTCATCATATCATTAAAACTAAATTCTAAGTTGTTAAATTAAAAATATATTATTTATTATTAATTAGTACGAATACAATTGTGAATGTTTACTATTAAAACAAGGAAATATGCTTCAACATTATGAAAAGGCAAATAAAGAAAAGAACTATGAAAAGACAAATAAAGAAAAGGCATTGCTAACAAAGAAGAAAAGAATAATATTACAATAAAACAAAAAAGTAAGAAAATGCTAAAATAATAACGAAAGAAAAATACATCACAGCGTAAACGTGTGAAACAACCCATTAATTATAATGCAAAAAGGAAATGAAGGACACAGAGTGGGAGCTTCGAACTCGAGACATGCTGGAGTTGACAAGGGGAATCTTCACCGACAGCTCTACCGAAATTAACAGTTTTCATATATAACTAAGTAGTATTCACTAAGTAGTAGGGGACACGTGCCCCGTACCTTACACCGTAGATCCGCCCCAATGCTAACCTAATCTTGTATTTTTTTTTCCCTAATGTTAGGGTATAACATTAGGGTACAGATAAGAATAAATCCACGTAAATTTTTCATACATGTGAATGAAAAATATATATTTAGTGATGTGGAATTATTATATTGTAGGTTATAATAATTCCAAGAAGGCATGCATGAACGTGACACCGGGGGAAAATAAACACATCAAAGTCTATTAATATACATGTCTTCTGTTTGGTGCTAACTTTACGTCTCCATTATTTTTGAATGGGTTGAGATGTCCCTTTCCATTTTAAATAGAAAAATAGTTAATTTTAAATAGAAAATATAATTAATTTTAAAATATACATTTTTCTTGTTAAACTAATAATTAGTTCTAGAAAAAATATTGCTAACTACATGAATTACTAGCCATCACATAGCTAATCATGCAAACTAAAATAATATGTATACCACCTAGCTACGCAAAGTATATGTTATGCATGACAACATCCCTCAACTTAATGATGCTATGTATAGTTAACATCACGAGTTTAATTTCGTTCATCCAAAAACTAATGTAGATGTTAAAGATCATTTAAATATCTCGTTTGATCAATTAAAATATGATTGACCCGACCATAATTTAACTAAATGATAGTTTAACCCACGTTTTAAAAGCATAAGAATATTTTTAACAAAATCAAATTTACAAAATCAATATGTTTTAACATTTTTTGATAAGTAGTGTTTTAACATTTTTTGATAAGTAGTGTATTTGAAAATATATGATTATATTATTTTTATTTATATTAAATATGAAATTTATATAAGATATTATGTAATTTGTTTTTTAATTATTTTAATCTGTTTTCTTATGAATTTTTTTATAAAATTTATCTAATTCGTTTGATTAATTGTGTGATATATACTTATTTTATACATTTTTAATGGATGCATTTTTTGTTTATGAAAATATAAATAAAATAATTCATTAATTTAATTAATTTTATATTAAACAAATAAAATGTTAGAGTCAGTAAATTGACATAAAATATTTTATAATAAAAAATTGATCAAATAAGTATATATCATAAAATATTTCACCATCTCTTCTCCCAACTCGATATACTCGAGACTCTGGTGGTCGCCGCTGTCTTAGTTGCTTCGGTCTTGCTGGCGGATCTGGTTGCTTGCGGTGTGTATCGTCCTTACGGTGTTTCGGCGAGGTGCTCGGGATGTGAGACTTAAGTGAAGTCGGTGTTTAGGGTTTCTGTCTGTGTACCAAAAGTTTTCTCCTTCTATTCCGGCTCACCGACTTAAAGTGGTGGCATGTAGTGTTTGTTGTAGCGTCTTCGACTCTGGTGATTTGCGCTTCATCTGACCCTTTACCTTTTAGATATGGGGTTCGTCTGGAGTCAGTTCGGAGGCGTTGTTCTTCCCTCTCGGCGGTTCCCTGACTCTTGTCCTTTGTCGCGTCTTCTCCTTTGTCGCGTCTTCTCGTTTCTCTACCATCTACGAACTCCATCTCTTCTCTCTCTCTTGCTTTTCTGAATCGTAGATCTCACACTACAAGAAAACGTTTCCATAACAACGACGATTTACGACGAAAATCTTTCCTCGTAAATTTACATGGTGTTTACAACGCAGTTACGAGGAGACCAAATTTCGTCGTAAACTCCATGTAAATTTACGAGGAAACAGTTTCATCGTAAAATCCATGTAAGTTTACGACGAAAGTACGTGGAATGAGAAATACGTCGTAATTGTTACATCGACATTACAACGAAACATGTTAC
>NC_027751.1:35808595-35809154 GCF_000695525.1 Brassica oleracea var. oleracea
CAAGAATATCTGCAACTGATGTGGACACACGTAAAGATAAGCACTTTGTCAAGTGGTTAAAATCACAGGTACGTAATATATCTCATACATTGATTAATTAAGAAAGTGTTTTGATACTTCAATATTAATTAAGAATATCTGTTTTCTGCAGGTTGATTATGACGATCCTTATTATCCCGTATGGTTTCACGAATTGGTTCAAGGTCCAGTTGCAAAGGTCACCACATCACCTATGTATTTCACACGAGGATTTACCTTTCACACATACGAGTATGGGAGACATCGGGCAACGAATAACTACGGAATATGTGTGAAAGATGAAAAAGACTTTTACGGGATCTTGCAGGAGATTATTGAAGTGGAATTTCCGGGGTTATTGAAGCTAAAATGCGTCCTATTCAAATGTGAATGGTCCGATCCTGTTGTGAACCGAGGGATTCAGTATAACATATTTGGTGTTGTGGATGTCAATTTTGGGAGAAGATACAACAAATTTGAGCCTTTCATTTTAGCTTCACAAGCCGAGCAAGTTAGCTTCCTTCCTTATCCTCGGCTTCAA
>NC_027751.1:35809270-35816475 GCF_000695525.1 Brassica oleracea var. oleracea
CGGGAGGGTTTGGATGTTCTAGACCCCGATAGACCCCGAAGAACTTATTGGTAAGTTATTAATTTTTATTACATTAAAATTTAAATTATTTTTATTTTCTTACGGTTAAATTGTTTTTTTCAGGTTTGGAGCTAACAACCGTGTTTGCCGGAGCGTTTCGGCGATGATTAAGCATGCAAGAGTCCGTCTAGAAGCTGTAAGTTTTGTTTTAAATATATATTTTAAAATATTCAATTAATATAATTTTTAATATTTAATTTAATTTTTTTTGTAGTTCGAGAAGACAGGAGTCTTACCATCTCTGTCTGACCTATTCAAGATGGCTCACGCCACATCCGACGAAATTTTTGTGGATCTTGCATCTGAGAAACTCTTCCAAGCAGTGGCTGCTCGGATTGAAGAACGGGAGACGCAACTAACCCAGGAGTCTCCCGATGGATTACCCGTCACATTGTCCACCGAAGAGGCGGACAGAATCTTCGAAGAGGTGCAACTTAAAATTTTTGGTTATATTATTTTTAATATTTTAACATAATTAACTATATTAATATATGTTTTGATTTTATAGGTGGCTCCTAAAAAGAAGGGGCAGATAGTCGGTATAGGCTCTGTTAACGAAGTTGCAATGGATAGCCAGCAGGTTCGTTTAGACTCTCTTGAGGATTTGCTAGACGTGATGGCCGTGGGAAACCCGGTTATGCAGAGAATGTTGAGTGAGAGACGAGCCGCTCTTGGGTTGCCAGTACGAGATCCCCAAGAGTCCGATTCAACCCGTCACCAGCCGAGCAACCCCACCGACTACTTCGAGAATATGTAGTTTTTTTTATATTTCTATTTGTATTATGAATTTAAATATTATTGTATGACTTTTAAATACTTTTTTTTAAATATGTTTTTCATTTTCATATTTCGTTTTAAATTTTAAATTATTTTAAATTCTGAATATTAAAGAAATTAAAAATAAATTCAATATATATATTAATAATAAGAATCAATGTAAACTTCATGTAAATTTTTACGAGTGATTAACGTCGAAAGATTTACGAGGGTTTTACATCGAAAGGTTTACGTGTTCTTTACAACGAAAGTATTTACGTCTGCTTTACATCGAAAGGGTTACGTGGAGTTTACCACGAAAAGTTACGTCTCGTTTACGACGAAACCTTGCCCTGCGCTTTACGAGGAATAAATTTTGTCGTAAACATAACAAGTCGTTTACGACGAAATCTCCATTACGACAGACGTTTTACAACGAAACGTATTTCGAGGTTAATTCGTCGTAAAACCCCATTTACGACGAATTTACAATGAATATTGCTTTCGTAAAAAATATGTTTTCTTGTAGTGTTCGGTGAAGAACGCCACATAATGTTCTTCTAGCATGTATATATGAATGAATTACAATAAACTTCATGAAAAAGTCACGAACACATTTTAAGCAAAAAAAAAAAAAAAAAGTCCCGAACACATCACAATTTTTTGTTCACAATAACTGTTATCTAAAAATTTAAGTAGTAAAATTACACATTTATCTTAAACATGTTTTTATCTTAAACAAATAAATAAGATATTATATTTTTAGTTTTGAATTATATTTTACTTATTAAAATATGTAATTTGGATAAAAATGTCTTCACATATAAGAACGTGTAATTTAAAAAAAGATGTAATTTTAAAAATTTAAATGTAAATAGAGTATTTTTAAAATTATATATCCATTAAAATAGGGTATCATAAAAGATTTACTGACCTGAACTATGAAATAGATCGGTTTTGTTAGATACTGTTAGAAAGCCACTAATAAAGCATTCTAATATCTCCCAATTTTTTTCATTATACTATATTTGAAACCATTGGATGATATTGTTCATCAATTCGCTCGTGAATACAAAATAATTTATTTTTGGCTTCACCAACCAATAGGATTGTGTTATTTCATATTCGATATTTTTTTTAAAAAGATACAAAATATTGTCAAATTATTTATGTTTTTAAAATAAAAAGATAAAAAATAAATAAATAAAAATAGTAGTAGTTACAAATTTTTTTTTTTAAATATATTTTTAACGTTGTCATCAAAACACTAAATCTTAAACTCTAAATCCTAATCACTAAACCCTAAATCCTAAACCCTAAACCCTTGGGTAAACCATAAACCCTTGGATAATTCTAAATCAAAAACATGATTGGTTGAGGCTGTAGGAGCTGTGCACAACCTTTTTAATTTCTACATTCATTTTTTAAAGCAATCATGCTTTTATTTTAAAAACTGAATCTAAAGCCAAAATATTATAAAAGGAAATATGTTAGCTTTAGAAAGCAATTTCTCTATAGATCTTATACAATGCTCTGGAAAATTTCTAAAGCAAAATAAATTAAAGCTAAAGCTAAAAATCTAGAGCCTAAATCTTAGAGCAAAAAAACAGAAAGCCACAGCATCTACCAATCACCCACTAAAACACTCAAGGGTTTAGGGTTTAGGATTTAGGATTTAGGGTTTAGTGTTTAGTGTTTTAATGTTTAGTGTTTTTGATTTAAAGTTTAGGTTTTATTCAAAGGTTTAGGGTTTACCCAAAGGTTTAGGGTTTAGTGTTTTGCTGACGACGTTAAAAATATATATATATTTTTTAACTACTGTTATTTTTTGTTTATTTTTTATTTTTTTATTTTAAAAACATAATATAACTTGACAATATATATATACTTTTTTTAAGATATTGAATATGAAATAACAAAATCCTATTGGTTAATAGACCTAGAAGTTCACTCTAGGAGGTGAACCCAAGAATAACTCTACAAAAATATATAGAACGCAAATTGATCAAGAAAATAAAATTAAATCCACATGTTAGTAATAAAATCATGAAAGCAAGCTGTTTATGCTGGTTCCCAACTAAATATGCCAGTTCAGTGAGATTGACCGAAATAAAATAAGAAAAGTACGTACAATGCCGGTTTTAGTAGGCTTTTACATCAACGAATTAATTTAAAAAATATATAATAAATTTAGCTGCCAAGAAAAATATTAAATATAACTAAATAATTGGAGAAATATCTCATAACACCTCGGCAAATCGGAATATTATAGACCGGAAGCACTGTGCACGGAGGAACATGTGGTAGAGTTTACGAATAGTCAATCGTATATTTAAAACGCTGGCTGAACATTTATGTTCAATTCTTAAAACGATTTCCATAATCTAGTTTTCTGACAAAGGCTTCTAATTTTGAACTAGTAATTGCTACAGAGTTTCATAAAAAAAACTACTAAAAGCAATTCCTTAAAATCCAAAACACTACAGAATCCAATATATTGTCTTCAAAACCGACAAATTTATAACAAAGGAGAAAACTGATAAAAGAAACAGCCAAAGAAAACATTTACAGTGAACGGAACAATCTTTATCAGGTATGTATATGAGTAATCGTACGTACGCGAGTTTCATATTCAAGGTTACATAAATATACAAAATGTAAGACTGAGGTCAACTAGTCGATAAGGATATTCTTTTCCTTAGGGTAGTTATATTATTCGGTTAACACAACTGTAGGCAGACCAACAGCACATGGTGCATTAAGTGTCTAATTATTATTTTCAACGAAGATTCGGTGAAAGCAGGCTCCTCGACCAAATGGATTTGTAGAAATCAATATTTCAGCATGATAACTGAATTCTGATATATTAAAATTTTGTAAACTAGACAAAACAACATAACTGTAAGCTCAAAATTTTGTAACAACGACGCTAGTGTTCACATGGTAAAATGATTTCAACAGATCATAGCGCAAAGCAAAGGTTTTTCTCTCTCTCTCAAAACTCAAAACTGTAAGCTCTTTAATAAGCATCAATACATACAGATTATGTACATTAATAACCAGTTTATGCATGTCTTAGTCAACTGAGCTACAAAATGATTATTTTGGTACAAATGAATACGTCCATTTTACAAATGAATACGTCCATTGAGTATGGAAGCAAAAATATATCAGTTTTTGTAAGTTGTAAGAATATGTAGGGGAAAATTGTACACTGACGAGATTTATTGGCATGCTTTTCTCTAATCCAGTAAAGTTATATGTAATAAAATATTTTGAACTGTTTGACATTTTTTTTTTTTGCTATAAACATTAATATCATTAGAAAACGAAAATATAAGTTTACAAAAATAGTATCCTAGAATTAATGCATCCAAGCAAAAAAAAAGCCCCACCGAAGCCCAACAATAATATAAATAGTCTTGACGAAACAGGTGTCAAAATCCTAGCCTTCTACGTGAGCCACCACTTGGTTTACCGGAAATCTCGTCAAACCATCTTCTCCGCCGAACAAGCAGGAAACAAAATCGTTAACGATGGGTAATATTCTCCGGATTAATCCCCTTTCAGTTCTACTAGCATAGGTTAGCTCCAATTATAGTGCGGTATTTGAGATAGATGTGCATTTTTACTTTTAGGTATTTATTTATTATTTAATTTAACTATTTAATTATTTGCTCATTTAATGACAGCTGCAGTCATATAAATAATTATACTAATTCTAATTAATATAGTTATGCAGTTGAAATAAATAGATCAGATTATATATTTTTATTTCCAAAACACTTCATCAAACCAAAATGAATGTATATCTAAATATCAAAAATAAAATTTTCTATATTTAAAATTAAGGTTGGACAAAAAAAACGAATCCTAATCTAATTTGAACCAATCCGAACCCGACATGAATACTAAATGGATCTTGTTTTACTAAACGGTATTTTATAGGTTTTATCTGAACCGAATCCGAACCTAAATGAATATCCATAAAAACTTAAAAGTTCAAAATTCCCAATAAAACTTGTATCAAACCACATCACAATCTGTGACAAGTGTTTTGAAAATTGAAATGGACCGATCGATCGAACCCTGATTGATTTATCTATCCAGTTACCTATTATGGTAAAAACTGTATTTAAGTTAATTCGATAAATGGTTAATTAAATTCGCTAAACTAGTGAGTCGGTTCAATTTTTAATTACAAAAAGCTGTAAATATTTTTTTAAAATAATCAAATTATTTTAAATCTACTTAGCAAATCCGCTAAATATATTTTTTCCGATCAAAATTATTTTAATCTATTTTGTTATTTAATTTTTAATCTAAATTTATTTTATTATATTATTTAACTATATTATATATTCAATAATTATTATTTTATTAGTTTGATAATTATTCAATACCGCAAATATATATTGTCACCAATCAAATAATATTTTATATCACTTTTTACTTAAAACGCAGTTGTACCGCACCACACTCAATTCTGCACGAACCGTACTTGCCCCGTACTGTACTTAATTCCATAACGTTTTTAATATCAAATCCGCTGTCACCATTTGGATCCTAAGACTTCCACGTCCGCAAGACTTAATCAATTAAATAAAAAAACAAATCGATTTTAGATACTCTGCCTATATCTTTTAAAAACAAAACAAAACGCACGATATTAAACGGAGTCTGGAGTCTTTCAATGAAAGAAGGTTGATTAAAACAAAAGGATTATTCTAAAGTGGAAGTTATTATCCACATACTGGAAGAAAAACTCCAGTACCGGAATCTACAGTCGGAGAAGCTGTAGAAAGGTCTAACTAAAGTCTGATTTAAACAAAAAGCAAAAAAGAGGGCTGGCGACCCGCGGGGTGATAAGTTTAAACAAAACTTAAAGAAAAGATGGTGGTGATAAGTTTCATAAGTTTCGTAGGCTTCCCAATTTAAAACCAATTGGTGTTACGTGAAGTGGCCAAGTCCTTATATATTAATTAGGTCACTTTCATATTTTCAATTGTGATCTTATCTCCGACATTTTCTCTCAAGATAATAGTGTGTATAACCATTAATCTCGACACAATCCATTATACCTTTTCTGATACAATGTTCTTTTTTCAGTAATCTCGATGAAATTAAGATTTTTTAGATCATTAATTAGTGGGATGACCTGACCACTGTCTGGATTGAATTAATAAGTCAGGATGTCGGCCCACTTTGATATCATGATAAGTTTTTTGAACTCCCAACTTAAAACTGATTGGTGGTAAGTAAAGTGGTCAAAATCTCTTATATAGTACTTATGTTCTTTTTATATTTCTAACGTGGGATCTTATTTCCAACCGAAGAAGTGTTTAGTTCTTGGGTTATACTCACTAAGAGGCTATTATGCAATAAAACAGATGTGGGGAAATTACATCTAAACCCGTAAATAAAAATTATAGATATGTAATAAAGTTTTAATCAAAGTCGTTATTTTTAGTAGGTGATAATAGCACTCTAGTATATACTATTATTTGCAAAGTGATTTTTTGCATCTGAGTTTTCACTTTAAAAGTTAGAGTGGTTAATATAGTTTATATTCTTAATAAATAAAATATATAAATTACCTACAAAATAAAAAAGAAATTAAATTATTTTGATTAGATAAGTGGTTAAAATTAATAATAATAATAAGAATTATCCAAAATCCAAAAAAATATATTAAAATAAAAAATAATTCCTATATATACTGTGTTGTTATTTAAAAATATTTTTAATAAAAAGTTAAAAATTAAAAAAAAAAAACAGAAATAAAATATAACTTAATGAAGTAAAATTCTTACTTTTATATATTGAAAATGGAATATTGAGTGATTTTTAAGATTACCTATTAATATTAAATAAGTGTACAAAGAAATTTCTTAAGAACTTATATGTAAGAATGTTCAAATAAAAACATAAATAATAATTGGTTAAAAAGTAAATATAAATAAGAATTTATCATTATAGTCTTTTAATTAGTAAATATGTATTAATGAAAAATTACAAAATGTGCATGTTCACATTGGCGGGCGAAATATCTAGTACATTTAAAAAATCAAATAAAACAAAACAACTACGTATTCAGATTACTTAAATATCATAATCGGTTTAACCCAAAAAAAAAAAAATCAATATACTAGCTAAATTATAATAGATATGATGTTTTGTCTCTTTCAGTTTAAAGGCTCATGATCTTTCCAATATCATTAGTGCCTTCAGCCTTTGATCGTTCACTGACCAAAAAAAAACCATTGTAATGCCGAGAACCACAAAATTAGAGACCTTATAATATGTTCACACTTCACAATCTAGGAATTTAATTTATGATAACTACTACTTAACCAACATAAACATAAAACATAATCCCCCCCCCCCCC
>NC_027751.1:35816620-35825128 GCF_000695525.1 Brassica oleracea var. oleracea
AACCCCCCCCCCCCCAATTTTTATGTTTGTAAAGAGAAATAAAATCTAATCGTGCTTAGAAAATTATAACTATTGTAATCATTATCTAAAATATTAAAATTGAAATACAAAATTTAAACAACTCTCATTTCACCTTAATACTTATCAACTTGTGCCATTCAATCTTAACAATAAAAAAATCTCGGTGAAGCCTTCATTAATAGATCTAGCCGAAGCCCATTAACAGTATGATAATCAACTATAATTTATTTAATGATCCTCATTTCATTTTAATATTTACCAACTTGTGCCACTCAATCTTAACAATAATAATAAAAAAATCTCAGCCTTCTTTAATAGATCTAGCCGAAGTCCATTAACACTATGATGATCAACTATAATTTTATGAGCCGATGTATAATCATATCATATAAACGTATTACAAAGCTTTATATCCTGAATAATTTTTTAATGTTTACAATATCAAAAAGTGTATATCAACACAATAGGTTCATATGCACATATTGTTATATTTATAAAATTTTGGTTGTAAGTACCTTGATGCAATATACAACCGGTCCTGGGGTTTTTGTTTTACTAAAGGTTCTCAGACGGTCTTTTTAATGATTAATTGTCTATAAGTCATACTAAACCTTGATCCGCACATCCGTGCATAAATTTATTTTTACTTTTATAAATAAAATTATATTTTATACATATTAAATAATTATTAATATGACATTTCTAAACATAATATTTTTAGTTATTATATCGAGTAATTATCTTTTCTTATTTGAACCGTTAACTGTATCACACAAATTTTTATTATTTAAATTTATTGTATTCGATTTACGTTGGACTATTTTTATATGAAAATATGTTTTTTAGTATGCTATTCACAGATTAATTTATATTTTATCTATATTAATATAACTTTGCTGTTTTGTGTGGCTTTTACTTCTCATTTATTACTAATGAATAATGAAAAATTTAACTATATAATTTTAAAACAATATTACACTATAAATTTAGTAAATGAATAAAATCATTTAAATAGTATTGTAGAGTTTAGGATCTAGTGCTCGAAGTTTTTACATGTTATTACTGCTTTAAATCATGTAGAATATTTAAAATTTGTTATTAGTTTTTAAGTAGATGATAAAACACATTTTACTGAATTAAAAATCAAACAAAATGGATAACATGTATTTAGTATGCTATAAATTATTAAATATATGTTTATTTTTGTATCCAATCAATTATATATGAACACATGGTGAGAATTATATAGTTAAATATGTGTATTAAACTAACTTTTTTTTATTTTGATAACTTTTGTCAGTCAAGTTATAAAATTAATTTAGGTAAGTATCTTGTAAATTTGGAAAAGACAATAAATACTGAAAGTTAAAACTAATTAAATTTTCAGTGGCATTTGGTGTAATTAAATAGTTAGTTTAAGGGTTAGTTTATATTTGTACTTCAGTTTTAATATTATACTAGAGAATAACCCGTACTTCCGTACGGGTGTTAATTTTATTTTTTTAGTAAATTGACATTTTGTTTTTTTTTATGATTAGTGTTATATTTTAAATGTACCATCATATTATTAATTATATAAGTATTTAAATATTTTTAAGTTTCTATACATAAGAATCAAACCCGAATCAAACCGGGTAATATGATTATTTTTGGTTATTTTTAGTTTGAATTCAGAATACCCAAACTGAATCGGTTAATATGATTACTTTTGGCATAAATATCCATACTTGTTAACAATTTTTGGATATTTTTAGGTTTTTGTACATCAAAACCAAATCAATCCAAACTTGAGAAGACCTGAATTGAAAACCTCATGAAAATTTATAATAGCAAATAAAATTTAATTTCAAAACCCAAAAAACTAATAACCGAAAGAAACAACTCGTAGCTGAAGAGGTACCCGATTGTCTATGCATAACTGATTATGCAAACAGTTTTTTTAAAACTCTTTGTTAACTATTTTAAATTCTTGTCATAAATAGAGAAATTTCATTCAAATATGTTGAACTCTTATGGTTAATATGTAAAATAAATCATGTCGAAATATTTTATAGTAAAGATAATTAATAAAGTAGTTAAAAGAGTGAGAAAATGAATATAAAAAATATAATAAACAATTGAACATACGTAAGTTTTATTTTGTATTTTGTAATAAATGATGTCAATAAATGTAGTGGTTAAAATTATTTAGAAATAGAGTGAAAGTCTATAAGAAATCACTTAAAATGTATACAAACACGTAAACAATTGATATATAAAAGTTTAGAATATAAAAGTATAGAATGGAATTTTGGATTGATATGATTTTATTTTGTAGACAATATTAAACCGATAATTAATTGGCTATGACTCACGATAAAGTTGGTTTGCGATGTGACTATAATTTCGCTTGTTTAGTTATTTTGTAAATTGAAATTATTTAAAAACAGGGGCATAAAGTTGTAATTATAAAGGTGAACTAAGGGTTAAGTCAAACTTGTACTTCAGTTTTAATAGTTTAGATAAGATGGTTTACGTACCACATGTTCTGTTTTTGGTATAACTGTTTTTCTTACCTTTACTAATTTTTTAAAATATACGAAAATATTAACTAATGAGACCAAAGGTAAAAATTTTAACAACGTATATGTTCTATATAAGCTATCACAACCAAATATGAAAACAATATGAGTGAATTGAGCCAAAATACATAAATAATGCACAAATTTGGTATATGCCATGAACAAAATTAATTTGGCCTAATAGTGAATTGTGATGGACAAAATATACGTTTGTGCCCTTTCGCAAATGTCAGATGAAAATATTATTATAGCCCTCTAGGATCTGTAAGGTGTATTTCGTAGATTTTAGATATATTTGGTAAATATTTGTTTAGATTTTCTTCGTTAACCGAGGCTGTGTAACAGAGAATGTATCACAGAAAGGAAAATATGGACCATATATTTCCTGACGAAAACGACACATTAAATAACGTATCCACTCTTGAGATTTCCCGACTTTACGTACAAAAAATTATAAGCAGGAGAGAGGGTTAAGCTTCGGTGTCTTAGAGTGTATAAAAGGGGGTAACCAAAAAGTCATTTTCAGAGCCAAAAACACAGACCATGGGTTATTAAGAAACATAAAGAAAGAAGTGAAAAGGAGCTTTCCAAGATTTCGAATTTGAACAGGAGCTTTCCAAGAAGTGAAAAGGAGTTATACATAAAGATAGATAAAACCCTAATACAGGATTTCGAATTTGAACTGAAGGTCCGTAAAAGATAATATTTTCCAAGATTCACATCATCTGACACGAGGATATGGAAGGATACGCAAATCTTAAAATATCTTCACCTACGGATTGCATAATCTTTTAGAGCGTACAACAAGGATTGATTTGGTAGGAGCATAACTGTAGGGGTGTTCAATCCGGATATCGGTTCGGTTTTGGTTTGATTTTTTCGGTTTTTCGGTATTTCGGTTAGTAAAATATAACTACCACTCTAAATCCATATTTACTTATGTTCGGTTCGGTTTATATACCGTCGGTTTTCGATTTATTCGGTTTTATACCAAAACATAATTATTTAGTTTGGGATCATATTATATAAAATTTAGAGTCATATTGTCATCACAGTCATTTATTAAAAAAATATTTTATTTTCAAAGAAAAGAAAAAAAAAATAAAAATGCTTATACCTTCAGATGAAATAATCAAATCTAGAATTAAAATCGAAGCTCGAAATTTTGAAAATAAAAATAAAAAACAAAAGAAAAGTTTTTCCACTCTTCCATATTTGGTGTTCAATGTTCATCAAAGTCATGTTTCTTCGAGTGAAACTCTGTTCGGTTATAAATAAAAAAAATTGTGAATATTTTTTTCTATTTATTATCTATCAAACTTATAACCTTCACTTCAATTTAATCAATGCTAAAAGAAAGAAAAATGAATAAAAGAAGAAGACTAAGAAAATAAGAAACCTCAGTTGCGATGAATTGTTATTTAATTATATTTTAAGTGTTTTTCAAATTAGGATTCTTTATTATTATAAAAAATATGGTAATAATTATTAACAAAATAATAACTTATATAACAAATAGAGTTTCATGTGACGTTATAAAATATGTACATATTTACATGTTTCTATTTTTGATCGGTTTTGTTCGGTTTATTCGGTTTAATCGGTTATAAACCAAACCATATCCAAATCCTACGGTTTTTAAAAAATCATATCCATTCGGTTTATATGGTATATACCAAAACCACACCATATTGTCTATTTCGGTTCGGTTTCGTTTGGTGCGGTTCGGTTTTACCATATTGGACAGGCCTACATAACTGTCTTTATAATTCACAGAACAGTTCTTAATAGTTTCGAATGGTATTGACCTAATTACGCATAAAGCTAGGTGTATAGAGTGCAATTTCACTTAAATAGAGTTATTTGGGCCAAAATACATAAAGAATGCACAAATTAGGTATATGCCATGAACGAAATTAGTTTGGCCTAATAGTGAATCGTGATGGAGAAAATATACGTTTGTGCCCTTTCGCAAATGTCAGAGGAAAATATTGTTATAGCCCTCTAGGATCTGTAATTTGTATTTCGTAGATTTTAGATATATTTGGTAAATATTTGTTTAGATTTTCTTCGTTAACCGATGCTGTGTAACAGAGAATGTATCACATGAAGGAAAATATGGACCATATATTTCCTGACGAAAACAGCGCATTAAATAACGTATCCACTCTTGAGATTTCCCGACTTTACGTACAAAAAATTATAAGCAGGAGAGAGGGTTAAGCTTCGTTGTCTTAGAGTGTATTAAAGGGGGTAACCAAAAAGTCATTTGCAGAGCCATAAACACAGACCATAGGTTATTAAGAAACATAAAAAAAGAAGTGAAAAGGAGCTTTCCAAGATTTCGAATTTGAATAGGAGCTTTCCAAGAAGTGAAAAGGAGTTATACATAAAGATAGATAAAACCCTAATACAGGATTTCGAATTTGAACTGAAGGTCTGTAAAAAATAATATTTTCCAAAATTCACATCATCTGACACTAGGATATGGAAGGATAGACAAATCTTAAAATATCTTCACCTACGGATTGCATAATCTTTTAGAGCGTACAACAAGGATTGATTTGGTAGGAGCATAACTGTCTTTATAATTCACAGAACAGTTCTTAATAGTTTCGAATGGTACTGACCTAATTCCACCCACCAATCTACTATCCACGAAGTCTCAAACATCCTAATCGTTTTTTCTCTCAACCACAACCATGATCACAACACTTTTAATCTTGACCACACCAACTCTGACCATAATCTTACTTCTCACAACCAAGATCTGACCACACCACCCACCAATCTGCTATCAGCGAAGCCTCTGACCACATGATCACTCCCCCTAACCTTTTTTCTCTTAACCACTGACCACATGATCACTCCCCCTAACCTTTTTTTCTCTTAACCACAACCCTGACCACGACACCTTGCCACACCAATACTGACCATAACCTCTATTCTTTCATCATTTCTTTTCGTTAGACTTAGAGGTATTTTTGTCTAAAAAATGACTTTATTTTGCTAAAGTACACCTCTAGGTTAAAGTATGCTAATTAATATGTTAAAAGTATTTCCCAAAGTGTATTGCTCTCTTTTTTTTCTCCACCATAGATCTACCATCCCCAGCGGCTGTGAGACCATCAGAGGAGAGGATTAGTGGCCGGCGGAAAAGGGTCGTTTCTCTGGTTCTCAAAGACAATACGCCAAAAGATCTCACTATGACTGAGTGGCCTACTGGAGCTGTGAGCCTTTTCAGAGGTACGTGGTGGATCTGTACATCTGATGCAGCGTAGCATCCTATTTCTTTTAGGCTTTGGTTTTCTAGTTTCCTTTTCATTCTTGTTTTACATAAACGTTAGTATTCTTAATATTAAAAAGACTTTAGGATAGCATATGCGGCACAGAACTTGTTGGTGAGCTCATTTATTTTGTGCCACCTCTGCTTACAATGGAGATGCTCTCTCTTCTCACCCTCGGTAGCATGACGACTTGCTGCATAGTACTCTCCAACTCGTTTCCAGAAGGTCCGTGCATTCTGATCATTTGCGACAACAGCATCCTTAGATGTGTTTAGCCACGCACTTATCAGAACCTCGTCATCAGCTGGTGTCCATTTCTTTCTCTCCCTACGCTCCACTGGTGTGACTTCAGGTTGAGTTGGAGCCTCCGTTTGTTGTGAACTGAATGGAGGGATTTCTGATGATCCAAGGTTAACACTACTAGAATGAAAACTTTTAATTTAATAAGAAATGAGATATATTAAACATATAACATTAAAATAGAAACATATTTTATTACACAAATTTGAAAAAAAAAATTACAAAAAAAAGAAAACAACCCATTAAAAAACATAAAACATTCAAACATTAAAAATAAAAGCAAACTTCAATAGCCGAGAGGTGACTAACAAGTTGAAGGATAGATGGGGTTAAATAGCTGAAAGTGTAATGTGAAATAAGTTCCACTCTTAATGCTCAACCATAAACAACCATAGTCTAATCAGTAGTTATTGCACACTACACAACTAGTTTCACATTCAACTGGAACTAACAAGTTCATTAAATTAAAATGGGGATTTCGTTTCAAACAAACTACATGGCAACCAAATTCAGTTTACGGAAACTCTATCACATAGTAAGCTACTCTCACGGTTATCAAACAAACGTCTCACTATTCAGTTTTGGTTGAGAAGTAACTCCTATCATAGTTATCAATTTCATTTCAGCAATTAGGTGAAATACTCAATGCATTCTTTTCTATGTCCATGTAATCAATTTATGAGTTCCGAAGAAGACATCCATGTCGATGTAATCAAGTTAACTTTATTTCTCAGAATTATTTATAATTACTTAATGTTATGAGTTTGAAATCCATGAGTGAACGAGTGAATGATCATCTACTTATCAGATTAATGCTAAGAACACACAAACATCAACGTCTGTATCAATAAGAACTCATCATTTTAAATTCACCAAGAAATCACCAATCCTTTAAAATCACCACAGACTACAAGTTAAAATCACCTAGTTACAAAACATATATCATTCAATCACATAAGACCAACCATACAATCAATTGGCCACGTGACAGGCAAGGAACCAAACGAAGATACAGTCGAGTTAGATCAACAAATAAAAACTCTAATATCTCAGACCGACGGACATGCAATGAGGCAAACCCAGATACAGACGAGCTAAATCGACAAATTAAAGCTCTAAAATCTCAAAACGACAGACATGCAAGGAGCGAAACCCAGTTGCAGACGAGCTAGATCGACATATAAATACTCTAAACCTCAAAACGACGGACAGAGGATTGAGCGATACCTGGTTTTAGTTTCCAATCGGCGGAGAGATCGGTGGAGTGAGGGAGAACAGATCGGTGCGGAGTGAGCGATCGGCGGAGATCTGGGTCTGGGTGAAATCGGCGGAGAGATAGGCGGAGAGAAAGGCGGAGAGAAACGCGGAGAGATAGGTGGAGAGATCGTCTTTTGGTTCGGCAGAGTTCGGCGGAGCCTAGAGGCGTTGAACCGTCGAGAGAGAGAGAAGAGAGAAAAGAGAAGAGAGAAGAGAGAATGATGTCGAGATGGTAAACTCGACGGTCTCTCCCCATTTCCTCTTTCCCTACACGATGACACGTGCCCTTAACATACGTTGCCTTAAACCTCTTAGTTAACATACGTTTGCTTCCATTTAATTTAGTTTCGATTTAATTTTGATGATTAATTAGCTAAGGACGCGGCTTAGGACCACGATAATGATGCTCTTAGATCCTAATCTTTAAGGACTTAGGTATTTTCTTATTAGTATAAATAGTGAGCTCTTGGTTTGTAAGAGTCACAACTTTGATTATTGATTTATAAAACTTAGACCTTTGTGTCAAACAACTCTTGATTCCTTAATTCTAGGCATTCTTTAAGAATTCAACAAATCTTAAGAAAGCTAAGATAACGGGCATTCTCAGAATTCAACGTTAACTTCGCAATTATCAGTTACTACGGTTACTTCCGCTCCGTTAGTTGGTATCAGAATCCAAGAGCTTTAATTTCTAATTAGGGCTCGATCCAAGGTCATCTCATACGATGACACCTTGTAATCCTACAAACTTCATAATATCACAAGCTATAACATCTGCCGTTGATGGCGTACTAGCAAAATATCGGCATGAGCACCAATAGTTATTACGTGGCTTCATTGGAACTACTGCCCGTATTTTTATTCAACAGCAAAAACTATGTACTACTCAAATTTTTGAGGAAGATGACGAAGATGATGTTATTAGTAACACCTTATTTGCAAAAACAAACCACGACCAGCATCAACTTCATGAATTGGAGGATTCTCATGATCAAGTTAAAGACTTCATTGGGGCGCCAATATATAATGATTATGACGATGATTTTTGCAGGGAGCCATGTCACAAATCAGACGTGATGGCC
>NC_027751.1:35825189-35825310 GCF_000695525.1 Brassica oleracea var. oleracea
TCCCTATCGTCACTAGCAACGTGGAGAGCTATTACGTTCCAGTCACAAACCTGACGGATGAGCCTATCTATGATGTTTCTGATGATGAAGTATTTATAGATTCCAGCTTCTGCAGAGATCA